>NC_088201.1:230858921-231028022 GCF_037126465.1 Ornithodoros turicata
TGTAGCACACAACCTGCACCCGATGAAAATGGACCAATTTACGAAGCGACTTATACATTCCGAGAAAATGTCAATTCAACAACTATCAAACTTCCTTCTTATGAACAACTTTCGAAACCTGCATACGAACCACTTTCAAGAGCGCACTCTACCATGGTCTCCTCTAACGCTATGTAGATACATATTTGCAATTCTGAAAAATACAAAGACACACAACATACTTGTAACCGAACCCCTCCAAAAGAATGCTGGACACTATACTAGCTATACTTTAGCTTACTATACTGGCTAAACCGTTTGTACACCACCTATGTATTGCCCCCTTCACTCCTGAACCATGCTCTCCCCGTACTGGTGCTGCTAGTACAAAGTTCTTATTCAAACTTCTCACGCCGCCCTGCTGGCCGTACCAAATACGCCGTGCTCTTCTCTCATTGACTGGGTACACTGTCAGCTGTTGGAACCAAAACCCCTGTAGTCACCTTTGCCTGTACATTGTTGACGCCTTCAACTGTTCTTTTACACAGGAGTTGTGTAACCAGGGGAAAATCTGAGTTGCCTTCGACCGTTTACCACAATCGAACTCGCTCGATCTGTGTGGAACAGCACGTACAACTATACAGGGTGTCCACGCTAAGTGTGAACTGATTTTTTTTAAATATATCAATCACTTTTTCCGAGATGAAATCAATTGCAATATAGCATATGCTGAAGGGCACTCCCTAGGGGGCATTAACAGACTCCTAAGGCAATGTCTTAATTAACTTTCGATAATTAAATTTTAATTATAAAAGCTACGAAGTTGCTCCAATGAGAACATCTTACCTCTTCGGTCACCAGATACCAAAACCGTTTTCAGAACAAAAATCCCTTCGGTAGATCGTTCGCAAAAAAGCCGTGAAGGAACGCCATTTTTTTCTTTATTTGGTTTATTGCGCATCTTCAAAGAAGCGGCTTTCCTTTACTCCTAGTGTGAGAGAGTGAAAGAGCACAGTGCCGCCTCATGCGTCGAAGATTAGCTTTAACTTGCGGAAACAAAACAAAAACACAAATCTATCGGATGACTCTATCGCGACTGCCCTTATCTTGGGCTGCATTTTCTGTTTTCTTTTAATCTTTTTCCAGGACGCAAGAGGCGATAGTGTGCTCTTTCATACTCTCGTATTGGGGGCGAAGGAAAGACGCGTCTCTAGAGATGCGCAATGAATAAAATAAAGAAAAAAATGGCGTTCCTTCACGAATTTTTTGCGGACGATCTATCGAACGGATTTTTGTTCTGAAAACGGCTTTGCTATCTGGTGACCGAAGAGATCAGATGTTCTCATTGGAGCAACTTCGTGGCTGTTATAATTACAAAGTTAATTATTGAAAGTTAATTAAGACATTGCCTTAGGAACCCTGTTAATGCCCCCCTAGGGAGTGCCCTTCAGCATATGCTATATTGCAATTGATTTCATCTCGGAAAAAGTGATTGATATATTTTTAAAAAATCTGTTCACACTTAGCGTGGACACCCTGTATATGGGCCCCACTTGTTGAGTGTTATACAGACTTCGGAGACGTCAGTTAGCTTCGTGCCCGTCACATTGCCCAGCAGTAAGTCACATATCGGCGCATTCGTGCAGTTACTTCACGGCCTTCCCCGGCAAATTCGGCGTCGCAATACTTATGACTGCCTCTGCTAGCCAGCGCAGCGTTCCCTCTGCCAAACGTGCCACCACATAACGACCAGTCAGCTGGATGTCTTTCACCAGACCTCTCCTCACTATGACCATGTTTGAACCGGTATCGCGGAGTACCTCGACAGACAGTCCATTCATTCTACCTTTACCACATCGTAACGATGTACACCATTTCTGGAATGCACAGAATTTACTACACATACTCTTTGTGTATCGTGGTGCATCCTGTATAGCGACACTCGTACGGCTCCTCATGATGTCTAACCACGTTACCATCGTTCACAAAACCTAAGGTGACACCCATAATACAAGCGTTCTTAGCCGCTCTCCAATCCTCTCTTCGGACAATTCGCTGACCTATGTCCTGTCTCTCCACATGTCCCACAGGCGCCTTGCCTTTGCCTAGTGAACCGCAACCTACAATCCGCGATTCTGTGTACCATCTCGGAACACAACATACAACCTGTAGACCTCGCGACACTCTTAGGTGCTCCTCCTCAGTCTTCCCTATAGTCCCTGAGCTTCCAAATATTTATCAGCCCGTTTACAAGTTTCATCAAGAGCCTCGCATTCACCCTCTTTGAAAAATACGCCTGAGGACACCTAACAAAACTGCTCCCGTAATATTAAATCACGCAGCGAGGTGAACTCTTTCAGGGTTTCAGAGGTCTCCACCCACTTGTAGAAGAAGTGCGTCAGGCGTGCCCCAAACTGCTTGGCAGTCACCTTCCGCCGCGGCATCTTCAACGTCTTCCGTTTCACCCAGGCATATGAGGCACGCAACGACTCATGTCCGCATGCTGCATCTGGCCCAACATGCACACTGACCTCCGCGCCTAGACACGTTCTTGCCTTGCCTGCCAGAGAGCGAGTATTCACCAACACACCATAACCCCCCTAGCGAAGTTCATCCCATCCGACCACCTTTTGGACAAGATCTACAGAGACCTTGTTGGACAACCACTTCCAGCCAGGGGCTTTCGGCATATCCTTTCTTGCTTGGACAGTTTTAACCCTCCGGCCCGAGGCTCTGCCCCTTCCCGACATAGGCGCTGAGGGCTTTGCAAGAGCCTTCTTCGAAACATGGATCCCACGCTTTGGCATGCCCCCAATCACCTCCGACCGTGGCTGCCTGCTCGACTCCACTCTGCCTCACGAGCTATGTAAACTTATCGGCAGTAAACAGACCAGCACTGCAGCATTCCACCCGACCTCAAACTGGCTCGTAGAGCATTTTAACCACCTGAGGAAGTCCGCCTTGTGAGCTTCTGACATTTCCTCATCCTACATTGAATGCGTTCCCCTAGTTATGGTGGGCATTGCACAGTAATCAAGGAGAGCTACCACTGCAGCACTGCTGAACTGGTGTGCTGCTGTACTCTTTACCTTCCCTGTCCAATCTTAACACCCACCTCCGAAGTCGCCGTCCCGGATATGACGTCGTATTGGACCACCTCCGTGCCACATTCCGTGGCCATCCGCTCCCCAGATATACGGATCCCCACGCGCTGGTCCATCTTTGTGAGTCTCGCACAGCCGCACGTGTGTTTGCTCGACGAGATGATGTAAGCCACACAATGCAACCTCCCTGCGATGGCCCGTACCGTGTCCTAGAGCTCGGCGAAAAGCATTTCTGTTGTATTTTTATGACAGCTCTAGTGGCATCCCCCTTTCGTATGAGCGCGCTGTGCGTCTTCTATTCTGTCTTGGCAGTTCGGAAATAAATCTTCTCTGGAACTGAGTGGTTGGACACACCACAATGGCGACGTGCGAAAGTTACGATATCCACGCACAGCTCAACTGTTGATTTTGAGGGTACGTCCTGGCCTTCATGGATCCAGCGTCTAAGCTTCTTCTTTGATGCTCGCGGTATCGGCGATCCAGAAGAGGGCTCACATTTTCACCCGTTTGTAGGGGAGGACACGTTCGAACTTGCCGGTAATTTGATGCGCCTCGATGTCTTCATGGCGTATCGTCTGATGAACCTGTTGTTCTACTGCAGGCCATTTTGAGCATAAGCCCTACGAATTTCAGAGCCACTCCAAGTTTCACCAACGCAACCATCATGCTGGCAAATCGATATCCGACTATGTCACAGCTCTAAGGCCAATTGCTAAGGATTGCAATTTTGGATCCTGGCAAGACGACGTCATTTCGCTGCAGGAATATCAGACTCCTGCACCTGCAGATACAACGGCAGCTACCTCAGTGGACTCAGTAGGCCACACTACTTTGTGGGCTCAGGACCGTCAGCATCCTCATGACCATCCGCGTCGTCTTCAGCGTCTGACTATTGCCCTTCGCATGTGTATTGCCTGCCTCTAGAGGTCATGCTTCGCGATTCACTTGCTTGCGGTGTTAGAAACGCAAATTTGCGACAGCGTCTTCATGTTGAGGGTGACATATCGTTTCAACGCGTCCTACGTCTGTTGTTGACTGGTGAGTCTGCTGCCAACCATCGCACTACGATAGAGGCCTCGAAACCTCCGGAAGAAGTTAATGCATTGAGGAAAAAGTGGAAGCAGCGTAACAATCAAAACTGTTTTCGTTGTGGACCACATCCTCCTCCTGCTCATTGCCCGCATAGCAACGCAGTTTGCAGCTACTACAAGAAAAATTGGCACATGCAAAAAGCCTGTTTGAAAAAGAAGGCTGCAAAGCGTCATGGGCACAAGAGCTCTGATGCATATTATACCTGCGAGACTGACAGATGGTGGGTCACCAGTCGACATGTTTGCCGTCAAGGATGTCGGCGGCGACTCCTTAGCTAAGTACTCAGCTCACGTGTCACTCAACAGACCTGCTTTGGTAATGGAAGAGGTACCTTCTGTTTCCTTATCAGTGAGACCACGTAAACGAATTTGTGGCCATCGAAACCACCGAAGCTGGATTCCTCTGACCTCAACACCTGAACTGGCGAACAGCTTAAGGTCAAGAGGACAGTGAGTCACTGTACGCCGCAAGAGAAGGACGGCGTAACTCCCTTTGTTCCCGTCGATCCCTGTCGTACGAATGTGTGTATGAGTGTGCAAAAATGTAAGAGCGAAAGGAGGATGAGTGAGAGAGAGTGACTGGTTTGTCCCTTCAGATGACGCACCCTGGAAGTCGCTGAGAAGGCGTGTTAGCTTAGCTCAATTGGTAGAGCCCTGGACCGGTAATCCAGAAGATATGGGTTCGAGTCCTACAGCTGGCTAACCTTCTCAGTGACTTTCATCTTTCATCATCTTTCATCCCTTTGTTGTTGCCCATGGGGTAGGACCAAGTCACCTTGGACGTAATTGGTTTAAAGTAGGGATGTGCGAATAGTGGATTTCTGATTTCGAATCGAATACGAATAATTTTGGTCGAACATCGAATCGAATATCGAATCATCGGCATACAGTATGTGCACATGCATGGAGCATAGTAGACAAAAGCAATTGTTATCAAGTAACAATCGTGTTTTTATTTTCATGGACTGCGGAACTTTCAAATTTTCCATGCATTGTAAAAGAAACTAAATGGAGTGACTAGTAACTGTCAATTGACCGTAGCCCGGTTTTGGGGCTCAAACTTGCAAGTTCAACACACACAACACAAAATAAGTTGAAATTTCACAAATTATTATGAAGAAAGACGAGCTGTTCCACGTGCTCAGGCAACAGACGTTCCCCTTCGTGCACACACCACAGCCCCGGCAGCAGAGAATGCCCTCTCACTTGGTACGGAGGTAGCTGGGATCGCCAAGTAACGATAGCAAAGTTGTGCAAGGTGTGGGTAGCTGAATCGACCTGTCGTCTGCCACCACTGACAGGGACTCAAGTCCCTTTTCAACAGCACATCATTTGCATATCCTTCAACTTCTCTTTCTGGTTCAAACACTTCGTCTGAGTTTGCCAAGCTGTCAAATGCATTCCACACCTGTGATGAGGTGGCTGCAACATTGTTTGCACTTTGCTCGAAGTCGGTGAGCTCACCTTCTAGTTCAGACCATGTGGCATGGGCGTTTAGTTCGTCCAATATAAGTCCTTTCAGCGTAGATCTGCACGGCAAGCGGTAACTTGGGACGGCCTCCGACATCAGTTCTCTGAATCCACGGTCCTCCACAATACTGTACGGCTGAAGGTTAAGGGCCACCATTGCTGTGAGCTTGCTGTTGAGAGCGCATCTCTTCTTCGCCGGCAGAGGCTCCGTACCACGTAGCAAGTCTTTGAGCGTAGGCTGATCTCTTTTGGATGCCTTTGCGTTGGCCTTTTGTTGTAGGTCGTTATACTCCTTCAAAAGGGCAGGATGACGCTTAAGGTGGTTTACGAGAGGCGTCGTTGTGCCTGTCGGCGTTTGCAATACGAACTTGCATGCATCACACTCCGCCGATGAACGCGTAGCTCGGCGAAAGTACTTCCAGATGCTGCTGCGTTCTTTGAGCTTCGTAACAGACGGTTCGACGTCATCCTCAGCGTCGGACGTGTCTCGCATGTCTTGAACTTGAAAGGTGAAACAGGCGAAACAAACTGCGTTCACGCTTGACCAGTGAAGAGTTAAAACATGGAAGACAAGCCCGCCGCGAACACGAGAGTGGCAGCCATGTTGAACTGCCAATGACAATTCGGTTGAAACAAAAGCGAAACTATGCGAAAACCGAAACCGTGCTCCACGGAGTGCCGTGCTCTTGTGATGACTTCGAGCGTTATATTTTGTAATTTCTTTTTATCTCCGGTTTCGAATATTCGAAAATTTTCGAATACTTAGCCCTTGATTCGAATACGAATAATTCAGATTTAATATTCGATTCGTATTCGAAATTTCGAATATTCGCACACCCCTAGTTTAAAGCTTTGGGCATCAATCTAGCCGGCATTAATGCTGTGCAGCCAAACGCACCGCAAAGTCCTCCAAACGAGTACAGCTCAGTGTTTTTCACTCAACTGGACGGTCACATCGGAGAACCGGTTCACACTGAGCCTCATCCGGACGTCCATCCAAAGTTTCTCAAGTCCAGTTGTGTTCGATTCGCCCTTCGCAGTAAGGTCGAAGAAGAGCAAGACAAGCTAGAGTCGTAAGTCATCTTGTAACCTCTACAGTCGTCAACCTGGGCGACTTATTTGGTTGTTGTACAGAAGGAAAATGGTTTACTAGGACTTTGGGGGGACTACAGATGCACAGTCAACAGTGTCGTGAAATCCACCTAATCACTTCCTACGGCAACGGAACTTGTTGCTTCGACCAGAGGAGGGACGCCTTTTTCCCGTATGGACCTCGCTCAAGCCTATCAACAGCTTCGAGAAGATGACGAAACGACTGAAATCCTCAATCCTCTTACAATGCTCAAGATGACCCACGAGGTCAACCGTCTACCGTTTGGAGTGTCCGTATCTCCTCTCATTTTTCAACACTTTAGGACACCCTTTTATCGGGGTTGGATGGTGCTGCATGCTATCTCACGATAACATCTTTTCTGATCCAGGCCCTGAACAGCATCTTTGTCGTTTGTCAGCTGTGTTCGAGGGACTGAAGAAAGTTGGAATGAAGATAAAAAAGAAAGATGGGTCTTTGGCGTAAACAGCGTGGCGTTCCTAGGTTGCTGATGTTCCCCTGACTAGAGACAAGGTTCAAGCAATAGTAGATGTTCCTGAACCTGAGAACAAGGAGGAGTGTGAATCATTCCTTGGCATGACCAGTTTTTATGACAACTCCTTGCCAGGAAAAGTATCGATGGGAGAGCTGCTGAACCGGTTGCTGGTAAAAATGCGACGTGGAGCTCACTCTAGAATGACTCTTGGGCCGCCCCCAGAGAACTCTTGGCTTCGTCTCATGTCCTGGTACATTTCTACGAAACGCGTCCTCTTCATTTATCCTGCGATGCCTCAGGTATGGCCTTGGAGCAGTCTTGTCCAAATGCGACGACTCTCGTTGCGAGCAACCAGTGGCATACGCTTCACGGACATTAGGACAGAGCGAAGGAAATGCTGGCTTGGCGATCATCTTTGGAATCACATACTTTCACCTGTACACTGCTGGCAGACGTGTTTTGATATTCACTGATCATAAGCCTCTGTTTGACATGATGGGTCATGAACATTCCCCGCTGCAGTTACTCTCGCCCCGTATGTTACGATGGTGCCTCAAGCTCAGCGCCTACGATTACGAGCTGTACTTATCATTTAACAATGTCCATTTAACAACGACGCAGATTCCTGGAGTCGTTTGCCCCTTCCTCCGAAAATGAACGACGGTGAAGTACTTGCCGGCGTTCTGCTGCCGTCCACGTTGAAGCGCTCACTGCAGAACGAATATCCCGATACATGGCAAAGGGTTCCGTACTGTCGACGGTCTTCAAAGGCTTACAGAAAGACAAAACATATGAGCTGCAAGCGAAAGCTTTCATGCCTTTCTGAACCCGTTTCACGGAACTCTCCATTCACCGTGGTTGTGCGCTATGGGGCTCGCGAGTTGTTCTGCCAAAATACGTTCGGGGAGCTGCTTTGATGGCGTTGCATGGTTACTACCCTGACATGCTAACACGCCATGGCATGTCAGCCATGAAATCCTGTGCGAGAAGCCACTTCTGTCGCCCACATTGAAATGAAATGAGTCCTGACTCTCCATGGCACATTTGGATCTGATTCGATTGAGGGTATATCGTACCCTGTAGCTGTTGATGCCTTCTGCAAGTGGGTTGAGGTCAAACCAACCACGACGACTAGCGCTGTGCTGGACGCATTGCGTTCACCTTTTGCTACATTTGGCGTGCCGCGTCTTTTGGTCACCGATAACGCTCCTAATTTCGTTTCTCGTGACATTTTCTGCAAAAGGAATGGTGTCACCCACTCTACATTCCGCTCCGTATCATCCAGTAAGCAATGGACAAGTAGAACGAATGGTTGCTGAGATCAATCATGCGCCGAGAAAGCTCGTCTGCAAGATATTCAGGTTCCTCTATCGGCAACATTGACAGTGACGTCCACGGGACACACGCCGGCACACCTCATGTTCGGTCATCGATGGTCAATGCTTTTGGCTGCATGCACCCACATATCATCCCGTCTCCGATCCTTCTGTGGACACCGACGGAAGCGCAAGGAAATTTGAAGACCACCAGCCAGTATGCATACGAAGCTCTCCGGTCAACTGAAATGGATCTCTGCAGTGGTTCTACAAAAGATCGCCATTCGGTCTTTCCTGGTTAAGACCTCCGACGGATCAGTAGCACGCCGTCATGTGGACAACATCCAGCAGCGCTTTCCACAGAAGGAAGAAGGCCTACAACATATCCCACCGCCTGAAGTGTCATCAATGCGACCGGAATTTCGGTTCCCCAGCGCCTTTCAGGGCACATCACATTCTTCGTACACCGGTCTTCAAGATGAAACGAGAACTGGACCACCACATTTCCAACACGCTACGCCGACAGTTGTGCCAAAGTCAACGAGCGGTAAGGTTGCAGAGGAACCCACAGTTCCTCGACCCTCGGGGCATCAGCATAGATCTCCGGACCGTTTAGGCTCTCTTGTGAAAGATTAGCTAAGAGGGGAGAATTGCTGTATAATGACGATAGCTCTAGTAGCATCGGCCTTTGGTATGAGCGCACGGTGCGAGTGTATCCTGTATTCTGTCTGGTAGTTGTTCGGAAATAAACCTTCTCTGGGCAACTAAGCGGTTCGGTACACTACAATTTCTGTCTGTTCCTCCCTCGTGGTCCCGACATGGTTTCCCTGGACCGTCTCAAGCTCGGGACATCTGTCCTGTGGAACGCCTTGCTCCCCATGACTCCGGCTATCCCTTATCCTTTACCGCGCTGGTTACCCGAATCACACGAGGGTGGGGGAGCCATGTAGCCGTTGTGCCGCAGGCTCATGTCAATTGCCTGACTTCCAGCCACATTCTTATATGCTCTGTGGTACATTGTCTCGACCGTGCGCCGAGGTTTCAGTATTCGTGGGCATGCTTTCATCTGCCATTAAACATCGTTCCATTGTAGAGTACGACTGTAGTGGTTCCTTTCTCTGCACACCCTTTCTAAACTGACGGGCGTAGTTCATTGCAGCCGTCATTATATGATCACTATTATGTCTCGCATTGACGGCATCAGAAGTAAAACCTCCTTCATCAGGAATAGTACCACTCCTGAGCCGATGACGGCCATAGCTGGAGCATTTATACCTGCTGGTTGTGCTTTCCATCACCAAATTATAGTCGACCTTGGTCGTGATCACATATTTTGTGCGAAAATGTTTCCCCGCGCGTACCTTAGTAGTCAATAACTTGTTGATTATCGTGCAAACGTGTGGGGCATATTATAATATTTAAACCAACAAGAACGACACACACGTGCAACAGACACACGTACCGAAATATATCATTCAAACTCTGTCAGCTGAACCTGGGAAATGATTGCGCTGCCAGAGGACTAGAGGGGCAAAGCACGCCATAACATTACTTGAGACACATATCATCCTGGTGACCGAAGACCGCTAGATGGTAGAAAAGAAATCTCCTTCGCACTCCGCTGTTTCACGTACCTTTTCTTTTTTTTTCCCTGGAAACGACACACACACACAAGCTATCTCTCTTTCGTTCGCTTTCGCTCTATCCGAAGGCTAAATGTCTTGAAAGAAGGGAGTAACCTTGCCAATTGGCTGTAGCACAGAGACGAGATGTTTGTGCAAATTGAATGATTGCCGCAAACAGATACAGTTGACCCCCGTTTATCCGGACTTCATTTATCCGGATCCCGCTATATCCGGACAAAAGGCACGGGAACGGATTTTCCTCCATGTATTTTGTTCTCGTTTATCCGGACTTCAGCTTCCGGACTCGGACAAGAATTCCAGGGAACGAAAGTCCAAAATTCTTGTAATCCAGTTTCAGATATCCGGACTACCGTGAGTAAGAGGAGGCGCTGACCCCGCTTCGTCACCCTTTTCGCTGTGTTGGGGTTATTCCCGTCACACGTCAGGGACCTACATTCCTCCGTAGGGGAGACAGCCGTGCACGATGACCCCCTTTTTTATTTGTGTGCGTTGGGTCACGTTGACCAGTCGAGTCATTTGGAAATATCTCGAGCAACTGTCCGGTTCTAGAGGGGAAAACTCCAACCCGAGGGCCTGCTGCTTACGGCCCGTTGGCCGATGAAGACAATCCCCTAGCTGAGTTGCGATCCCTTGATAAGGATGATGACGCGTGAGCAGGTATGACTGATGACGGTGTGATTGCTGCTGTTGCCTCCGATGCTGTGCAGCAAGGCGGTGCCGATTACGCCAGTCAGAAACAAGGCTCCGACATTGACACTTTGCGTCCGCACTGACATTCTTCGAGCAGCGCAACAGCGCGGCTCAACTCTATGCAAGTAGCAAAAGTTTGCAGGAATCGAGTGCCTACACTACTATGTAACAGCTGTCATTGACGAGATTTCTGTGTTTTAATTAAACCTGGCTCTGTAGGACGTTTCTATTTGGTCGTTTCATTTATCCGGATGCCCCGGTATCCGGACGATTTCGCCGGGAACGGCACCGTCCGGATAAACGGGGGTCGACTGTATAAGGAAATAATTTTTCTATACTTGTATTTGTATTTGAAGAACAGAACCAAGGAACCTGTGGAGTAGAAAATGACGAAAAGTAGAAAATGATGTTTCAAGGTCTTGAAACTTTGCAAACCGATAGTCATTTGTCTCATGCTTGAACCTTTTTTTTTTTTTCAAGTTGAAGAGAAATAGCTACATTCTCACCGATGCCCAGGTAACATATGGTGCGCTAGTATACGTCTAAAAATGGGCTAATTTGAGACTTTAGGGATTCGGACAGATTTAGACCTTTAGAAGCCGTTCATAACGCTATACATGTTTTAGACGTCTAAAAAGTGTGGTCTACGAGACATGGCCAAGATATTTCGCTACCGCTCGTCTGCCGTTAGACATCTAGAAACAGGTCACACTTTGGCCACATTTAGGCTTGCATCACAAATTTATGCAACCATTCTCACAGGGGCTATCACAGAGCGTTGCCTCTGTGCTCTGCGAAAAATTACCAAAGCAGTTTGCTTTTGCTGCTGTCATGACAGAGCGACCGTCAGGTTCGACGTGATTAAATTCAATTTTTATTTGCACTGACCCCATAAACAACCTGGTCTGAATAAAGTTAAAGATTGTTAGAAGCAGGCAAAACGAAATACGACAGCACAAGAGTGCTGCGATGAGACAAAAAATAAGTGCGAAACAGCCTTCTGCGCGAGTTTCGAAACGGCGTCTGCAGAGGGCGCCGCTAGTGGCGCAGCGTAAAGGCGGGGTCCCATAACCTCGATTTGAGTAGCAGCAGCAGCGCAATTTGATGCGATTGATGCGATTTTGATGCGGCAATGATGCGATTTTGAAAAGCTCATACTTCGAAAACCATTCAGGAGTGTCGCATAGATAGACGCCATGAACGCGATCGTCACACTGGCTCCTCCCCCCCCCATATATTATTTTCTCCACGGATTTGCACGATTTGCGTGGGTCAATCAGTGGCAGGTAGAGAGGGGGCTCGAGCCCCTCTAGCCCCCCCCCCCCCCCCGTGGCTACGCCACTGCAGGGCGGAGAGTGATGGCAGAAGGTTTGTGGCTGGTTGTTCTGTGATTTGTTTCTGAAGACCTGGACACGCTTATGATTGCCAGTAGTTTGGAGCGCGTGTTCAATCATCGGGACTGAGTGAAGCGAGCTTTCAGGACATCATTCGTATCATAAAGTTCAATAAATTGTTCGACCGAACCTACCTGATACATACGTTTTGTACCAGAGTTGTAGCTAACATGTTCGCTTGTTTTCTGGAAAGTACTTCAAAACACGTGACCTGGTAACCTACAAGCAAATTACGGTCACGTCCATGTTGTGTGAAAACCATACCGACTACATTTCTTGTAAGGGTCGACGACTTGCAAGCTAAGTTGTTGTAAATGAAACTGACTCTTGAAAAGGGTTCGGTAACGATAGACAATGTGCAGGCTACAAAAACATTCGGTAGGGATAGACAATGAACTCGTTACCTTATGAAAACAGGCAGAAACTAGCGATAACTAGCAGAAGAGGCCTTCGTTTTCGTTACACAGCTTTATTTCGCTAACAGGAACGTACGCGTTTGACAGTCACCATAAATGAAAATATCGAATCCTAGTAACGAAGCGATATTAATACGACAAACTCCTGTAGGAGAGTTTCCGTACAGCAGCAGCAGGTGCTGCATAGCAGTGCGAAAGGACGAACCCACATTGAATGTCGCGAGACTTCCTACATATCAACGGAGAGTCAATTAGGTAATATGAGGCGCAGACCACCACCACAATCATTTCACGGTCCATTTGTGAGTTACAGATTCATGATATGTCTCACACACGTCAGCCTTTCACCTATAGAATTGCAGTCGTACGTGTGTATAAACAATGCCAATAGTACCACATATGCGGTTAGGCCTAATCAATCCCCTTAAGCCTTTCCCCAACCTGTGCTCCCCGTGCTGTCTTGAATTATTTGGCATTTGCCGCAGGATCTTTCTCCTTACTTTTTGTACACAGATGCTCAAAACTTGTTGCAATTTTCGCCCGCCCCTAGTATTTTGTTGTTCTGTCTTTCTCGCATAGAACTACGACGGTGCTCGCGACGCCGTTGTCTGAAATATCCAGCCTGTGGCGGAGCGGTCCCTTATCCGCGGTATCGCGCTCGAAGACACTATACCAATACCGACTCTGAAAGGAGGCCGCGCTCAGTCACCACCTGTCGGGAGAGGTAACCCTCAGATTCCTGGGTGCCGTCTTCTAGCAAGAGAGTGAGAGTGAGGGATAGCGGCCTCCCCTGGGAGACTGTATTGGTGGCCACCTGTCGCCGATCTCTGCAACTACCAGCCGTGAAGAAGCAACATGGCGGGTCACTCTGGAGCGGTTTCTTTGATGCGGCATCCATGATTTTCGAATAAACTGTTTCACTCCACTCTATTCCTGTTAGTTTTTTTCTTGTTTATGCACACAACGCACAGAGTGCAATTAGCGGGGTGACTCACTGGGTGATGTGACTACTGTGGGGGTTCCTAGTTAGCTCAAATTGCTAATTTAATCGTGTCCCCTGTGCGTTGTGGAAGCTAGTGGGCATACTGCTGACATAGCATATACTACTGCAGCGCGTACTATTGACCCTGTATGAGGCAAATGAGCTTTGTGCCGGAAATTGCTATTTGGCGGCTGTACTAACGGGAGACCTTCTCTGCAGGAATCTTTGCCTGGTTGTCCGTCTCAATGCCATAGCTGTCGCGCTGTTTGTGCTATGTTTGCGCACGTGCAAGAAAGGTGATTTTGTGGGGAAAATGCGACACAAAAGGGAAGATATGACTCTCCCATATCCGCCCATATACTGGTAACCTGGCTTCCTTACTATACACTCTAAATCGTTTTACACCTTAAAGGGTGTAAATCAAAATGTTCATGGCGCACACCTTTTAAGGTGTATTTTAACACCCTCATGGCAATTGGGGTGTAAAGGGTGTAACGCCGAATAATACTGCTGGGTTTGTGGCAATATGCTGGTAACTGTGTATTCACAATTACCAGCATATTGCGTATAATCACACTGAGGTCCGTATGTGTATGCACATCAAGGTGATTAATTATGTGTGTAAACATGCACAGCCGACATACAGACAATCATGTATGGCATGGCAGCTGTGCATGGCAATGAAGCATGGCAGCTGTATATAGCTTTTCGTGAAATTGTAGACCTTCTCATGAGCAGGCACCTCCCCCACATGCATGTTCATTACTTAGAACGTTGCATTTATTCGTTTCTTCAAGGCTTTGCAGTGTTGTACCCACAAATATCTAACCCCTGTAAAATACATTACGTTGTTCATTATCCGCGACTCATCAGGATGTTTGGTCCTCTCCTATCTGTGTGGTAGCACGCGTTTCGAAGGGAAACACTAGCATTTTAAAGATGTTGCTAGAAAAACTCGACATTTTAAGAACATAACCCTTTCATTAGCAAGAAGACATCAATTTTATCAAATGTATGTGTGGTTGCAGCCCTTCATCAGAAATGCCACATCTACTGATGGTTCCAAGGAGATAATACTTCAACATAACCCAGAAGCAATTCAGAGTTACGTTCATGACCGTGATATTCACGCAGAATCTATAGTCTATGTGAAAAGTGCAGTTGATAATGATAACACATTTGCTGTTGGCTGTGTTGTTGCCAAAGAATCTTCCGAGGAGGACTTACCCGTGTTCGTTGAGATTGCAGGCATACATGTTATTAACTCTGATACAAACATTAACTACAGTTGAGTATGATGGGCACTATCATGTATTTGTTCTGTCTTGCAATGAGGAGCAAGGTGTTTTAGAAATTTAAGGACTATCTCAACAGATCTTCTAAATCTGCATGCATTACCAGATGGTAGACGTGTTGTAAATCCAGGCCATGCACTTTTGTAATGTAACTTCCCGTTCCTTGTTGTTGTATATATTTACTTTTGTTCATGTGAACGAAAATAAACATACTCCCTTTCTATACCCAGGCGACACACTTATCATCATACTTCACCTGAGGGCGTAGTACACCATTGTTACGCCCTCAGGAACTTCCAAAACAAAGTTGTAGGGTGTGAAATGGGTGTGATCTTTGTTAATACACCTATTTTACACTTTTAAAGGTGTGAAACGATTTAGAGTGTAGCTTAAGCTCAATTGAACCTTCTTGTTAACAATGCGGAGTTCTAAGCGAGTCGCTCTCAGTCCTGTCCAGCAGGGGCCGAGAACTCGAACCTGTTAGAGGTACGCATTGACCTTAGGTGATGTTAGGGACAAAAATAGAAATTGCAGTAATTACCACAGCATATGTACCGACATAGTCTGGATGTTAGTCTTGTAGTAGTCTCCCGACATAGTCTCTTATGAACGTCGATACAATTGACGTACCCTGTATACAGCGCTGTCATGCATTGCTTGGCCTGTGTAGCTCCTCGCAGTAGTTTGCAACTTTACGTGAGACACAGTGTAACTCCATTAACCTTGATTTTCAGGGAAATGAACCTGGACGCCGTAATGTTCCAGACTTCGCAGACATACAGGCTGCTAAGAACGGTCCCAGAGCTAGAAGGTGTTGTCTGCTATCCGAGAGGGCCAGCAATGTGGACCGATCTTGGGGAATTTTGGGATCAAACGACTTTCGTAAGTGGGCTCCATGCACCAATATTGCGACATATGAAGCAGTACATTTAGTAGAGAAAGACGATTTAGGTGGAAAAGGTTTGAAAGTAACACAAGGCAGGTCACACGAATGGCTGGGACTTTCTTGGCACGACAATCGATGGACGACTTGCCTTCCTTCAAAAGGTGTCGTTCCTTTCCCAGAATTGTGAGACATCCAGAAAAAAAAGTTGACTGGCAAACAGGAATTTTTGTTTTACAATAAAGTGCGAGTAGGTCAGCTGTTTGTGCAGCCTCCTCCAGCTTCTCGCTTCACTGTCTGGTGTTAATTATTCTTAATTAAATCGCAATGAAATAATAGCTGTAATATAAAGTTCCAGAACAAGGGTGCGTGATCACCGTGTGCGTTGCTTCATCTTTTTCACCATAGTGATCTCGTCCGTCTGCGATGTTGATGATGGAAAAAAAAAAAAGGTTCTTTTCATTAGGGAGTTTTAGTGTATCCTACGCTATGCGTTTGCATACTGAAAGGATAGCGTTGATAACTATTGCGGTGTGTGCAGAACCATCAACGACCAACGGCGCAAAGGCCATAGCGTACATGCACTAAACCTCTGTTGGGTGAGCGTTGGTACATCGCTAGCGGGACCGCGGTGGACTATAGCGTCTACCACACTCTATAAACCTATAAGACCTATATATATAGACCTATATATATATCGCCGCATGTTCACGACGAATGTGAACAGTCGCCCGGCATGGGGCCCGGTTGGACTGTGCGCTCCGGGCCGACAACAGCACAGGGGGCGCGAGCACCGTGGGGGGCGACAAGCATGTTTCTCTCAGTCGAGTTCGCTCACGCAGCTAACTGACCCACAATGGATTACCATTATGTGGCGCATCGTCACGCGCTAGAACATTCTTAAAGCCACTTGGCATTGCTTCTAACACCTCACGTATTTCACAATCACCTTCGCAAAGCTTGGTGTGAGGTGTAAGGACTGGGAAGAGCAGCTTCCTCCGCAAGAGCGTCATAATATAAGCCATGTAACGGTGGCACGCGTCCGTTCGTACGTTCCGGATTAAATTTGGTCCCGTGCTGTTGCGCTGTTAATCTACCTACAAATTTGCTTCATAAACGTCGCGGCTGTAAATACTGGGCCGGGATCTGCGGGCTGAATCGCCTGGCTGGGTCGGTACGGGTAGCACAAAAACATGAAAGTCGAGCTCTT
Source organism: Ornithodoros turicata (assembly GCF_037126465.1). Taxonomy (NCBI): domain Eukaryota; kingdom Metazoa; phylum Arthropoda; class Arachnida; order Ixodida; family Argasidae; genus Ornithodoros; species Ornithodoros turicata. The sequence continues at coordinate 230,875,984 of NC_088201.1, forward strand.
TTTCGATGGGCCCTGTTAGGCCCGGAAAAGTCAGCCCTGGCGTACATCTGGCGGACACTCTTTGAAGCGAATCGCTCAGCACTGTCCAGTGCGCGGGGGGAAAGTCCAGACAAGGATGTCTCACGTGCACCTGGTGACAAAAAGTAAAAACGTGCGGGCGTCATAGGTGTGGTAATAAATGAAGCTCAAATGTGTCATTTACAACTGATAATGAAGTGTCGTTCCCACCGACGGACGCATGATTTTGAAAGAACGTTACTGTTGGAAACAATCCGACAGCGTAATCAAATTGCGCGCCCAGATATCACCCATGGTGCTCTCCTAAAACTTTGTACCGCTGTGTGTATCGGTTTGGCCTGGCTGCTGTGCTGCGTGTGTTTGGGGAACTTAGAGTAGCAGAAATTTATTCTGCATAAATACGAAGGGTACGTCATCTATGGGGACGTTAACATTCCAACATTGTCGAGAGGGGTACGTGGTACGCTGTGTCGACACCAGATATGTGTATGACCCATCGTACGCTAGCAGTTTACCAAAAGCTGCAACGAGAGGTTCGTCGCAATTTGTCAAATGCGTTCGAGCAAGTTTCTAGCGGTTTTCGGCGTGTTTCTTCTTTGCCTACGTCTCTTCACACGACACTGCTGAGAATCTGCAACTGGAGGAAGCTACCAATTTGTACGTGGTACATTCGTTCTGATAATGAAACAATGATACCAGTGCGAAAGTCTCGAGTCTTCTAGGGAAATATACGAGTGTGTAAACTATGTCGGCGTTAGGTTGGCCATACCATACAAAGTCAACAAAAATATGCAGCCCCTCGCCCTCTCTGATCCGTTCCCCTATAGATCGAAACGTGAGGAAACATTTCTTGCCTCGAGTAAAACCTCTTGTATTTTGCATCGATCGAAAGAAAGAAATGCCACCACAGACTGCAAGAATGTAGTTTAAAACCGAGGCGTTAAGTACAAAATTCACTTTTATGCACATTGACATACGAGGGGTGTTCAAGTCAGACTTTTCATTTTTCGCAAAACAAAATGGACTTGCTGGCGAGAAATTAGTTCTATTTTTCAACGTAATCTCCAGCTGGACTAATGCACTTATCCCAGCGTTTCACAAGGGCTTCGATGCCAGCAGCGTAGAAATCCTTACTGGCGCGTAGCAGCCATGATCGGACCACATTCATGACCTCGTCGTCGCAGCTGAAGTGACGGCCCTCTAGGAACGCTTTCAGTGACCCAAAGAGATAGAAATTACTGGGGGGCGAAGTATGGACTGTAAGGGGGATGTGGCAGCAGCTTCCAGCCAAGTTCCTGTAGGGTGCGTGCCCTGAGATGCGCGATATGCGGGCGTGCATTGTCCTGCAGGAGGGGGACTCCTTTGGAGATGAGGCTCTGACGCTTTTGCTTCAGCGCCTTATCCGTGAGAACCCTACACTTATATGCACTATTGATAGTTGGCCTTACCCGTAGACGGGGTGCTGCGGAACGTCTTGGGAGCTGGCGATCCTGGATGCTTCAATTGTTCTAATGCACGTTTAGACTCAGGAGTGAAACGGTGCGCCCACGTTCCATCGCACGTGATCATCCGATCAAGGAGCGGCTGTGCTTCAGCGAACCTTAGCTCTTGGGAGATTTCCAGTGTTCTGTGCCGCTCAAACACGTAGAGCTGCCTCGGGGCGCAACGGGCACTAACTTTCCGAAAGTGGAGTTGTTGACGAGTAATAGTGTTCAACGTTCCCACAGAAAGGTCCGTCTTTCGAGTCAGTTCGAGACATGTTATCTGTCGGTCCTTGAGGATCAGGCACTCCACAAGTTGGATGTTCTCAGGAACTATGACACTGGGCTTTGAGCCGCCCTGGCTGGGATCGCCCTGCACTGACGTACGGCCGTCTCCGAACCGTTTGCACCACTCATACGCTTTGCTGCGGCTAAGTGTATCGTGGCCACACTGAGCCTAAAGTCTTGAGTGAATTTCAGATGACTTTAGGCCTTCATTCACGAGAAACTTTATGACAATTCGCTGGTTCGACGTGCGCGCTCGCCTGGTTGTTGGCCATCTTGTCCAGCGCGTGTCTTCTATTTTGCAGAAACTTTGGACCACCACGTAATGAACGCGGAGGTAGCGCGTGAAAATGACGAAAAAGAAGTAGCACGAGCCATTTGTACACTCACGAAACGGAAAGTCCCGGTTTGATTTGAACACCCCTCGTAAATTGCGCCAGCATATGAGCCTTCGGGCATGACTCTGTCCCTGAGTCTAAGTTTGAGCACATTCCAGAAATATATCGGATTGGCCATAAAAATGCAACGAGAAAATGCCAGTTTTCTATTAAGTATAGTGAAAATTGTGCTGTAGAATACAAATAGATAAAAAAGATCTGCCAGGTAGACGACAAGAAACAGAGAAAAAAAGCCGTACCAAAGAGGGGAGCAATGAAAGAGAGTTTCGAGCGAGAACATTTCTCCAGACTAGAGGCGCGGATTGAGGTTAATGCTGCACATAACGCCGCTAGGGGTTAACACGGCATCCGTGTAAAAAGGGGTCACACATGGTACGGCACGTGTCGACAAACTATAGTATCCTTCAACGAGTCTTTCGTTAAGGCCTCCGGGATGAGTCCAGTTGATGTGATAGAGAAGGCGCATTTCTTCTGGTAAATTGTTAAAGCCGGACCATGCGCAATACTCGTGCGTTATCAGCGCTATTGATCCAAGTGGCCTAAGAATTCATGAAGAAGAGGAAGGCTGAGAAATCATTCAACATCACATCATGGTCAGTTTTCTGGAACGCCCATCACATCACATCACCGTCATAAACCATCACATCACGAGCCCGTAACTCAACTTCGGAATTCATCACTTCATAACCCATCATTCAACTTCAACTTCAGAATTCATCACATCATAACCCATCATTACACTTCAGAACCCATTACTTCACATCACGTCATTCAACCTCAAATTAAGAATCCATCACATCATTACCCATCATTCAACTTCAGAACCCATCATCGACTTCAACTTCAGAAGCCATCACCGACTTCAGAGCCCATCATCAGAATTCAACTTCGCATCCCATCGCGGTTTTGAAGTGAATCCCATCGCAGTTTTGAAGTTGAATTCCTATGACGGGTTCTGAAATCGGTGATGGATTTTGAAGTTGAAGTTTGTGATGGGGTCTTGAAGTTGAATTCCTATGATGGGTGCTGAAGTCGGTGATGGGGTTTTGTAGTTGAACTCCCACAAAGGCCTACGTGGGGTGTGCCCGGCAGCAGGATTACGACGCTAGCGTCCTGCTCGCCTGTGTTCGCGTGGGTTTCCTGGTGGTGGCGGCAAAAGCATAAGCGAAGGAGGGGTACGCTGTTTGGAGGGTGCGGTCAGCCTGCACTCGGTTGGACTTGGAAGCAGGGCTTACCAATGAAGGAGGAAAGGGAGGCATGCCATGTTTGACCTCCGCTGTCGCATGTGAATGGCGGAAGGTGTGTTGCTGGCGCGGTAGGGTTGTTGCAAAATGTTGCGCCCGTTGTTGACAGATAAGTGAGCGCATAGCACCTTGCGCGTTCATGTGGCTTCGGCTGACCGCTGATGGGGCTTTGAAGTTGAATACCAACGAAGCCTACTTTGGTGTGCTCGGCTGCGCGCTGCTGGAGGATTACGACGTTGGCGTCTTCCTCGCCCCTGTTAGCGTGAATTTCCTTGTAGTGGGGCGAAAGCGGAGGAGGGGTATGCTGTTTGGAGGGTGCGGTCGCCTTGCTCTGGGTTGGGCTTGGAAGCAGGGTGCACCAAGAAAGGAGGAAAGGGAGGGGCTTCCGCTGTCGCATGCGAACGGCGGCGGGAGGTATGTTGCTTACGCGGTAGGGTTGCTGCACAATGTTGCGCCCGTTGTTGACAGCTACGTGAGCGCATAGCACATTGGAGGTTCATGTGGCTTCGTACGACATCCATTGAACGTTCATGGGACTTCGTACGACATCCATTGAACGTTCATGGGACTTCGTACGACATCCATTGAACGTTCATGGGACTTCGTACGGCATCCATTGAACGTTCATGGGACTTCGTACGACCGCCGTGTCTGCCGGTATATTGCACGTTCATGTTGCTTCGTACTTCTGGCTTTCCGACATTTTTCACTCGTGACGCGGGGGTATCAGCTTCGACATCGGAATACATCGTGGCCTGCCACTCAGTATTACATGAGTTTTTGTGACATGATACTTACCGACACTGGAAATAGCGGTCATGAACGAATTCAGCGACCGGTGATCCCCTTCGCTGGACATATGTTTGTGCTTGAATTCTTTCATGCAATACACCACTGCAGTGGGTTATCCGGAATGCCAAGCAGGGGCCATTATTACAGCTACGTGATAACAGCTTTACGCGTATAATTACCGACATGTCATAACAGCTGAAACAGCAAGCCCCCTTCTTTGCAGGGGGCGTCGCCAAACTTTTTTCTTTGGGTTGGGGGGTGTCACAGGGATGTATAGGAGGGCCTGGATAAATCACTGACACCAAAAACTGAGAATCTGTCGTCGGAAATGTGTAGGCCATTGTTTTCTTTTTCCTCCGAGGAGGGTATATACAGACGAACACTAAGTGAATTCTTAATGATCGAGACACTTGGACACATGAGCCTCACATACAGAACGTGAGGCGCAAATTAAAATGAAGACTGCCCGGAAGGACCACCAATTTAGAATCTGTGAAACAGTTTCTTTTCCTCTCTCACAATCTGTGAATATGTGTGGACAGAGTATACAACAATTCCCGGTCTTACCTGTTTTTGTTTGATGTGTGAAACGACCTCTCATCGTAATCACTTGACTGTAGTGTTAGTCACTTTTTGAGGTAACTTCGCAAAAGTATCATGAACAAAATAGGAAATTTCAATTTCGCTTCACGTCCAAGCAGGCAGGACGCACAACGCAGGCTCCTTTCTTTTGATTTTGCTGCTGAAAAATCCGACGACAGTGACCCAACCTCTTCCACGTTCGCGGCGCCAGCAGAGTGCCTGCTGCGCCTTGTTGCATAGCGATGTACTGCATGTACGCTACCACGATTCCGACGTGCTTCTGAGGTATGTCGCAGCAGAGCGTTCGTTTGGAGTTCGTGGAGGGCATTTTTTTTAACGGGGAAGCTGATAAGGCCACTGGCAAGCTTCTATGAAATGTGCGCGGAAAATGGGAACTCGCAGAACTTGGAATTGCAATTCCCACTTTGTGCCCAATTGACAATGTATATTCGGAACTCCGCTCCCAGCTTAATTGCGGCATGGTAGCAACGACTTTCGTTTCTCACTTAATTTCATTTTGAGAACTTGAAGGTTGTAACTTCATTACATATTTAGCTTAATGAAGTAAACCCTTAACTTGCAACATTTGGGTAATTAACTTCCCCACCTCTTCTGAAATGTGAGTCTCCTAAGTTTTGGAGAGCCATTATGTCCCCCTCGTGCCGAGTCTGTATCTTTTGACGGGAACAGATGACTCTAACCTTACTGACGCTGACAAGGCGGTTAGATTGAACGAAGCCTTTGCAAGTGTTTTCACGCACGTAGCACACTCACGCGTCACCAACTCGCACAGCATCTCCGCTCCAATGGATAAGATTGTGGTCACGCAGGCAGGGCTGATAAAAATCATTGAGCGTTTCAAGTTGTCGTGCGGGCTCGACCTCATCAATTCTAAAGTTCTTAAAAACACGAAAGATGCGTCCTCATTATATGTGTGTGCCATTTTTCGCAATCCCTCGAGCTTGGGGAAGCCAGTCCCGAGTGACTGGCGACAGGCAAAGGTCATTCCGGTTTTTAAGTGCGGAGACAGGTCATCACCCCTGAATTACCTACCCATATGCTGCAGGATACTCGAACATATTATTTATTCTGCACTCTCACATCATGTGGAATCCAACAACTACTTCTTCGTATTTCAACACGGGTTTCGTAAAGGTTTTTACTGTTACGCAAATGTTTCCAAACGCAATTGGCCTCATTTATCTTTGATATCACATCTCAGATGGATAACTGTACGCAGACTCCACCTTCCTTGATTTCCGAAAAGCTTTCGACTCTGTGTCTCATTCATAAGCTTTCTCTCCTTAATATCTACCCTGATATCATTCGCTGCTTCCAGAGTTACCTATCCAACTGGTCTCAGGCTACACTTGTTAACCATACCCTTTCATTCCTGTGTCTTCCGGGGTCCCGCAGGGTTCAGTTCTTGGACCTCTATTGTTTCTCATCTTTATCAGTGATCTACCAAATACATTAACATCCTCCATCATGCTCTTTGCTGATGACTGTGTCCTTTATCGACCAATACGTTCTCCTTCTGACCGGATGGCTCTTCAGCAGGATCTTAACTCAATATTCGACTGGTGTTCTGTCTGGCTGCTAACATTAAACGCTTCTACATGTTGCTACCTCCTATACCTCCTATAAATACTTGGGTCTTACTCTTTCTTTCTTGGGCCGACCACATCATCAGTGAAGCAAATCGTGTCCTAGGTTTTCTTCGTCCAACTCTAAGACTAGCATCGTCCCCTGTGAGCCGTTTTGCATACCAGACTTTGGTCCGGCCCAAACTTGAGTATGCTTCCAGCATCTGGGACCCACACCACGCTAATCATGTCGATCTCCTTGAACCTGTTCAGAATCGCCGCCACCAGATTTATACTTTCTAATTACACTGATCCATCCAGTATCACCTTACTTAAATCGTGTCTTGATCTGCCTGCACTCCAGCAGCGTAGGAAACATTCTCGCCTCTTCCATAAACTATATTACGTATCATCGATTCGCCCTTCGTTCATATGTCCAGCCAGTTACATCTCATCTAGATTAGATCATTCTTGTAAAATAGAGCCTATTACTTGTAACAACTCCTACTTTATGTACTCATTTTTCCCCCAAACAATCTCCGACTGGAACGCCTCAGTCACTCGCATCCCTCTCTGATCATTCATCATTTCGAGTCACATTGGCTATTTACCTTTTTTGTTAAATACTGCAATATTGTCAATTTGTTTCAAGTCGATGCTTTCCCCCCTCATGTATCGCCCCATTTGAGGTATTGACAATAAATAAATAAATGTACTTTTTTTGCAATCAACATCTACGAAATAGCAGCTGCGTGCTCTGATGGAAGACTACTGGTACATTGTGTCCGATGGATGCTACTTGACATTGCCCTCCACGCCCCACTACGCGAGAGAGTGACGCGTTACAAACACTTTCCTTCGGCTGGAGATCCGCCAGGCATCTGCAGTGTCAGGCCCACACCAGACACGAAACGCGAAGCGTTTATGTTCGCACTCCAATACACATTTGCCCTTCACTCCGCACGCACAAGTGACGAGACGTGAACGTCAGACATTGACTGAACTGCGTCGGCTTCAAAACCTATTATAAGGACTTCGAAACCTATCCAACATCTCCAAAATCCATCGCGCATACTTCAACTTCAAAACCCATCCGCTGACTTCCCCTTAAAAACCAACTCGCTGGCTTCAAAACCCACCACACTGACTTCCATCCACCATCATACTGCAGACTTGTACGTATTTGGAGTATTGTATTTAAAATACTGTATTTTAAATACAATTTGCGGCATTTTGGTACTCTACCCAATACTTTTTGTTTTGTGTATTTGTACTCTATTTAAAATACATTTTATGGTATTTTCTACTCAATACTCTAATTACATATTTTGGACCTCCCTCTCAAACTTTCTGTGTCTCGTCTTTCCATTATGTTGCTTGTTCAGTGGAAATTTCTTGAGTCCCTCGGACTTGACCCGGACATTGGCCCTTCTTGGAAGTCTCCATTTAGTGATCTTGCCCCGTATGTACTAATCCTTGGCGGGTGAGGGTTCTTTTATGTATGCCCTGACGTGGTAACGCCGAATTCTGACCTCGCCGAACAGGGACCTGCTAGAAGTTTGATTTGTTCTGGGTCAGATATATTTAGTGGAGTTATATGTCACTTTGTCATCTTTTTGGGACTTGTGTTTAGATGACTCCTATCACACAGGGACGGCTTGCATAGTACGCGGGTTTTAGGTGGTTCATGTCACATAGCGACGACTCGCCGCATTGACCAGTGACTGGTGACTTTTTGCGTTCAAGAATAAATAGTATCTTAATTGTATTTCAAATACTTTTTGAAGTATTTCGTACTCTTTCTTAATTACTTTAATTTTCATGTATTTATACTCTATCTTAATTACATTCTATCGTCAGTATTTATTATCTTTCTTAAATACATTTTTTAGTATCTTGTACATGTCTGCATCATAGCCCTTCATTCAACTTCAACTTCACATCACGTCATGCCCTTCATTCAACATCACATCATTCTCTATGAGGTGATAGTGAATGAAGTCGGTGAAGGCCATCATGAATGAATTCGCCGACCTATGCTAGAAGCTAGAGGTGAACAAGGTCGTGTCCGAAAGCCACGGTCTTAAGGAGATTATGGTCCCTAAACGGGACGCTGTCCTACTTTTCTTTCAGTGGGAGGAAGTGAACAAGTGCCCGTTCGTGAAACCCAGCCCTCTCCTTCCGATTTGTTTCGGTTTCAGTCTGTCTACCAATGTCATGATGAGGCTTCTCTGCTAGAGGTCTATTCGAACGCTTTGCATCTTACTCCCTGTGGGCGCACAATGGTTTAGTTTCATTTCAGTGGCAGCTGTTCTTACTTCCTGAATAAGATACTGTCATTGATTGAATGTCACGTTTTATGCCATGAAGGAACCGGAGAAAGCAAGAAAATATGTGGACGTGAGTGAAAGGCGAGTTAAAAGTAACTTGGAACTTAACTGAAGTTACTTTGGCAAAGTTTCCTGAAAAAGGAACGAGTTCCTCTGAAAGTTACCACGGCGCAAAAGTACCGAGTTAAGTTACAAGTTTCCAAAAAAAAAAAGGAACTTAGTTACAGTAACGAGTTACCTCGAACTCTGCGTGCTAGTATTACCGAACGCTTACGCTAAATAATAAAATCGCCAGATCATCATAATCGATATGGAATTCGCTGCAGGTTTACACCTTGGAGTTCATGAAGTCCCTACGGCTGCCCCACAACCTGCGAGTGCTACTAGCTTTCTCAAGCGCTGCCTACAATAATGTTTACAGACCCCCAACGTGGAAGGACGATATCAATATCTACCCGAACCGGAAGTGTAGCACGAGCAATATATTGCGCAATGCTTACGAATGGAATAGAAGGGTAGGTAATACAACCGGCCGCTGCTGGGGAATAAATGTTAATTCATTTAAGAGCAGTCAATGTGATGTTCATTGGAAGTGATGGATGACATGCTCGGCATATTATTTGCACATGGTTACACAGAGGTTGGAGACTTGTCTTGCCGTCAATTAATGTTCCTGCTTTTAAATTGTACACGGGATAAGGCCGATTCCCATAACAAGCGACACGCGGCAGGTGCACGCGAGAAACGACAAAATCGACGGCACCGCCGCCACGCGAGCGTCAAAACAGCTTTGTCGCTGCTCAATATTTCTGCATCTACTCCCAGTTAGATATTTGTATCATGTCGCTGAGTATCGTTGCCCGTTGTTTGACAAAGCCAGTTAGATTTGGCGGCATGAAACAAGAACTGAACGCGTGGGCAACGCCAAGTCTGGAGAGGGCACCGTGTTTTGGCACCCGTGTTTTGGCGCGCAACAAGCATGGACATCGAGCCGAATGGTTCTCGGGCTCCTGAACGCTCGAAACATAAGAGTGAACAAACCGACGAACAACAGTTTCTGGTTGACCTTGTGCGTCGGGAACCTCTATGGAAATAACGTCACCCCGAACACAGCAACCGAAATCTTGCTCGCGAAGTTGCGGACGCAATGAAGGAGGGCTCGGCCGTCTTTCGCCACAACAGGAGGCAGGATCGAAGAAGAAGCTGCTTCTTCCGCAACGACATCATTTGGTTGTTTCGAGACATCGCAGCATAAAGCGCGCGCTTTCGACAGTTCGCAAACCGAAACTAACAAAAGTAGCAGACGAAGAAGTGGACGTGACGTTAGCAACTTGAACCGCAGCGCCATTGCGTTACGGCGAATATTACATAGCGCCTTCATTACAAATTCTCGTTTTGGTGACTGAAATATTACGTTTGGTATATTTATGGCAATTTACAACTTAGCGCTCAAATGAAATGATCATTGCGCTTCTCCAAAAACATTACTTGTCGGCGACGAAATGTCGCTGCGTAAATGGACCAGGAAGTGGCGCCATCACAGACGAGACAGCGACAAATTCTACTGCGCATCTCTTGTCGCTTGTTATGGGATTCGGGCTATAGTCATACGGGATGATGCCGCTTAAGCGATGTCGTACCTTGCTAAGCGGTCAACAGCAAAAGGAGCAATGCACATGGCTCCATCATGTAGATGAGTGCTAGAACACATGTAGTTAACTGGCTGTCCTCAGGGCTGGTGAGGGTAGTTGCCGAATCGCCTAGAATGATCCGGTTAAAGCTGACACATACGTACTACAAAATGCTCGTCTGAACTGAGAGCGCTAGAAACACAGAGAACGGGGAAACAGACAGGACGGGTGCTAACTTCTAAATACGTTTATTGAAGAAAATGAGCAAAAACGAAGATATCAGCTTCACAGCACACGTTCACGGTTCTGAGGAAGATCAGTTCTTTTCGGGTTAAAGATACGGAAGGTGTGCTTACGCACGCGCCTTGATGGCTACTTATCTTTTCTTCTTCTCTTATTTCCCTCGTTAGTTTAGTCTTTTTTGTTGCGATGATATGGCAATCTCTATAGATAGGTTCACATCAATGAGTGATACTATGATGAACCAATCACCCGTCTTTTTTTCTTAGATGAGTATAGGATGAAGATAGGTAGGTACGCAAGCACGTTCAACACGCTAACTCCGTCAAAAGCACTGCGAGCAATTACACACGCCCCGTTAACCACGCGTTTACATGCACAAGCTCCAATGTCATATACTGCATTGAATGCGGCGACTGCTCTACGCAATACATTGGTGAAACCGGCCAACAAATGAGCAACTGCCTTACCGGACACAGAACAGACACGTCCAACAAACTCCCCAAAGCAGTCGCCGAACACTTTAACGTTCCGAATGGTCATAATCTTGACAACATTAAACTATACTTTGTGTCCACGCTAAGTGTGAACAGATTTTTTAAAAATATATATAACACTTTTTCCAAGACGAAATCAATTGCAATATAGCATGTGCTGAAGGGCAGTCCCTAGCAGGGCATTAGCAAAGTCCAAAAGCAATGTCTTAATTAACTTTCATTAATTAACTTGTTAATTATAATAGCTACAAAGTTGTCCCAATGGGAACATCTGTTCCTTTCGGTCACATGATATCGTAGCCGTTTTCAGAACAAAAATCCGTTCCATAGATCGCCCGCAAAAAAATTAGTGAAGGAACGCCTTTTCTTTTCTTTATTTTGTTCATTGCGCATCTTTGCAGACGCGTATTTCCTTCATCCCCAACACGACAGGGGGAAGGAGCACAGTGCCGCCTCATGTGTCGAAGATGAGCTTTAACTTGCGGAAACGAAACAAAAACAAGCGTATCGGGTGACTCTATCGGAACTGGCCCTATCTTGGGTTGCATGTTCTGTTTCCTTAAAACAAAATAAAGAAAAAAATGGCGTTCCTTCACTAATTTTTTGCGGGCGATCTATGGAACGGATTTTTGTTCTGAAAACGGCTACGATATCATGTGACCGAAAGGAACAGATGTTCCCATTGGGACAGCTTTGTAGCTTTTATAATTAACAAGTAAATTAATGAAAGTTAATTAAGATATTGCCTTTGGACTTTGGAGAGGGAGGTCAAGAACGAGGCCCAAACCTTTCAGCGCTTTATCGACACCATCCTACGAGGGCTCCCATTCGCTTTTGCGTATATGGACGGTATACTTATCGCCAGCGCTCCAGAACAGCAACACTTAGACCACCTTCCACAAGTTCTGTCTCGTCTGCAGGGGCACGGCATCGCGATAAACGTCCAAAAATAAGAATTTGGCAAATTCTCTCTCGAGTTCCTCAGCCACAGAATCACATCAGACGGCATTGTTCCTCTTCCCAGCAAGGTCCAGGCCATCCGGGAGTTTCTTCGCCCCGCCTCCAGCAAACAACTGCGACGTTTCTTCGGGCGTGTGAATTTGTATCATCGTTTCGTTCCAGGCTGCGCGGCGCTTGTGCGGCCACTCGAGAATTTACTGAAATCGTCCCGCTCGCCAGCCGCGCTCTCCTCCTGGTCTGAAGACGCGGCAGAAGCCTTCGACTCTGTCAAGGAAGCACTCGCGAGTGCCACCATGCTCAGCCATCCAACACACGATGCACCAACATCCCTTCTTGTCGACGCTTCCGACACTGCACTCGGAGCGGCTCTTCATCAGGGAATCGGCGGCATCCGTTTTTCCCCTCGCCTTTTTCTCACGGAAACTTTCCGAGACCGAGTCAAAGTACAGCGCTTTCGGGAAAGAACTACTCGCCGCCTGCTCCGCCGTCCGACACTTGATGCATTTCTTTGAAGGTCGGAGCTGTACTATTTGAACTGACCATAATCCTCTTGTAGGCGTCTTCACCTCCGCAAGTCGGAACTACACTCCGCGTGGAATCTGGCATTTGGCTTACATCGCGGAATTCTCCACGGACGTTCGGCACATGAGAGGCGCCAAGAACGCAGCTGCTGACGCCCTCAGTCGCGTTCACTCTGTCGGCAGTCCTCCTGTTCTCTCCGCAGATATCATTGCCCTCGAACAGTCACGCAAACCTGAAATCGCACACCTCCGAACACAGCGCTCCACCAGCCTCAAGCTTCAGGACGTGCTTTTCCCGGGCCATAGCGACAAAACCTGCGCTGCTCCCCGTCCTGTCATACCAACGAAATCCGTCTTTGACAGTATTCACGGGCTTGCCCACCCAGGAACGCGTGCTTCCATCAAACTCGTCCTCGAACGCTTCGTGTGGCCCTGAGCACGTCACGATATGCGCCACTGGGTACGCCCTTGCGTTCCGTGTCTAAATGACGTCGGCACACGGTTTCCCCTTTGGCAGTGTTCCTGCCTCCTACCGACCGCTTCACTAAGGTGCACATTGACCTGGTCGGTTCACTACCACCATCCAAAGGAAACCGTTACATACTCGTCGAACGGTTTACGCGGTGGCCGGACGCAACACCCAAACCAGACGCTACTGCTGCCACCGTCGCTACGGCGTTTTTGGCAACTTGGGTCGCCCGTTTTGGCGTTCCGGAGGAAGTCGTAACGGACCGGGGCCCGCAGTTTGAGAGCGCCCGGTTCCACGCTTTTACTCGCGCCCTCGGAACTGAAAGGCTTCGAACATATCCGTACCACCCCGCCTGCAATGGACTAGTCGAGCGTTTTCATCACCACATGAAACAAGCTATCATGGCGCAAAACTCTCGAAATCACTGGACCGAAACCCTTCCGTTGGTCCATTTGGGTATCCGATCTGCCCTCAAGTCTGACTTGGGTTGCTCTTCCGCGGAACTCGTCTACGGAACCCCGCTGCGGTTACCTGCAGACGTTTTTAGACCACCTCCCCAGCCTGTTCAGTCTTCAACTTTCGTCACGCAACTCCGGAATGCCTTCGCAACCGTCCCGTTTACTCCAACTCGTGCCTCATCCGTGGCGCCACCTTTCATTCCCACCTTCTGCATTCCACATATTTTTGCGCACCGATCGCCTTTGTCGCGCCCTCGAACCTCCTTACTCCGGCCCTTACAAGGTACTGCAATGCGCGTCTAAGACCTTCCTCCTTGACGTCCGCGGCCGGCACGAAAGTGTGTCGATTGATCAGTTGAAGCCCGCATTCCTCTGCAACATAGCCCCGGCCCACTATCCTGATCCATCTCTACCACCGGACAGAGTCACGCCTCCCAGGCCTCCAAGGCGTGTCACTTGGGCTCCGAATACGCTCGCTCCAACACGTTCCTCCGGAACTCTGGAAGGGGGGCATATGTAGTGCGACGACAACAACGACACTACAATCCTCCGACGCAGGAATAAAAACGTTCTTTCGTCCACCGACAACGGCTGTTCTAGTCTGCCCTCATTCTCCCGCGAGAACCCCACACAATGACCCCCTTTTTTTTTCATTGCTCCCGTCTTCGGTACACCAGTTCCACCCTTTTTTCTCGCGGTGTACGTGTACCTGGCAGCCCTTTTTTTATTATGTTCTCTTCACACGCATAGTGTTGCACTAAAGCTAAATAGGAAGTAGTCAGCACGGTATCCCAAGCAGACAGTGACCAATGACCAGGGACTGGCGGGCATTTGGCCAACATATTCTTTTGGCATACCAAAGTTTGGGAAATGATTGGATGCCATGTATGGTACAGACAGGTTCGCAAGATTTCAGTCAATGTATTAAGTAATTGTAGTGTTTTTTCGATAAAGTGCAATGTCAACTTTTCGAAAGTGCATAACGCGTCGCGAGGATTGCACTTGCGGCAAACAATAACAGTATTCAAAAAATACAGAACAATATTCATGCCAAGTGTTTAGAAAAAGGAACAAATATCCATCGTGAAGCGTAGCTTAGGCCATTGATGGCAAATTTGGCTAGCCAAACTCGGCCTATTATCACCCCACATCGGGTGTGCTCCTTGGGCAGACGTGTGTTTTGGCACACATAGGCCAGACAAACGTTTGGCCAAGGAACCAGTGCCACGCCGGTGCCATAGTCTTTGGCCAAGCTTTGAAAGTGTGTTCGGATAGCCAACTTTTTTTGCCTATGTTGAGCCATATTTGGGATGCTGCGTGGGATGTGCTCCATTTCTCGACAATGATGTGCACGTTTCTTATTGATTACAAACGCACCTCCTTTCAGAAATGTCTTGAGCATAAGCACATCAAAAAAGGAATAGAGAACTCGAGCATGACATACTATTATATGTACTTTACGATACAGACGACCGAAATAGTTATGCTGGACACCAACGAGACAATCGAGATGAAGGTAAGTAAGAGTCCAGTATTTATGGGGAACGTGTGTAGTATACACTGACAACAAATATCCGGACAGCTCCCGGTACAATGATCCCGGACAGCTTTAATTTATCAATTAATTAGCATTGGACCTTTTCACAATTGCCTAGGCGCATGGCCTTGAGGCGCCAGAGAGGATTATCTCCGTCTTCAATAGATGGTACACTATGGGGCGCCAGTGGTGGGGATCACTGGGAGACCGCACAAAAGGCCCGACCTTGTCGGCCAAACTCCCGCGCGGCTTTAATCCTTTGTGTTGTGCACGTGGATATATTCTGACGCGCGCCGAGCATTGTTCGTTGGGAAACTGCTAAGTCACTAAACATATGTGAGCAAGGTTCATGAGGACCCCCACAGCAATCAGAATCCTGAAGTCAGTCGCCGGAGTAATTGGGGAGCGTCTAACTTGTGTCCCAACCACTTTGCGTGTTTCCACTTAATTGTGGTCACGAGAAAGAAAAAAAAATAGAAAGAAACAGAGTGGAGAGGAACAGTTTATTCGAAAATCAAAGATGCCGCGTCGAACTGTTCTGGAACGGCTGGGGGACTACCATGTTGCTTGCTGCTAGTAGTTGCAGTTTTTTACAACAACCTTATTTTTGACATTGGAGAGTGGGGAGGTTCATCACCAGAGGCAATACTCTACCCCATTGCTGGTGGGAATGTGAGGAATACAACAACGAGCCCTTCACAATAACGATCGAAGTCCGATGGTGTCCAGAAATGTCAGAAGAGCTCTGAACGCAGAGCGTTGCTGGGCTGGATTGGGACAGGGACGAAGCAATTTCGACAGCGAGAAGGGGCGAGAGTCGAGCTGACAAAGAGACTCGGAGAGTGCGGTTCGGGAAGTTTGTTAGTGGGGGGCCATGAAGAAGAATATGCTCCAGATCCTCAAGAGCACCACAGTGGCAGCAAGTCGGAGAGTCAACTTGTTTCAAGCGGTAACGCCACTGGGTTGTTAAGATCACATCGAGGCGCATTCGGTGGGTTAATGCAGCATCTTGACGATAGGTGTTTCGTGGCATGCGGAAAGCGAGCGTTGGATCAACTCTGCTCAACATAGAGGGGGCAAGAATGTCGGGTGCCCATTGGCGGGAAGCCAGGGGTGTCACGAGGCGCCGCGGAATGGAACGGCGGTCTCCTCTCAGCAGACAATACTGGTCCATTTCCGATACGAGAGTGCTGCTTCTGGGGCGCTGTCAGGCTGCTCATTCCCCACGACAACACAATGGGCTGGAGAACTGGAGAGACGCACTGGAGAACTAGCCTGTGGCCTGCTGCGTAGATAGCGTGGTAAGCCACACATCTGTAGGACTAGGGGTGCGGATGGGCTTCATATGCCGGAATTTTCAATTGCTTGAAGTGCAGAATTGGAGCCTGTGAAGACTGCCCATTCCTGCGGTGTAAAATCAGCGATGTGTTGTAGAAATAAAAAGATGCCATAGAGTTCCGCAGCTGTGGAGGAGGTTGGATGTGAAAGGCGTCTTCTGTGCACTACGCCTTCGGAGAGCAAGATGAATGCTGAGGCGGACTTGTTGTTGCGGGATGCGCCATCGGTACATGCTGCCATAAACGTGGAGGACTTCTCGTCTACCAGAGCATGAAAACGGGCTCGGAGGACTTGAGAGGGGACCTGATCTCTTCTTTCCAGAAGGTTTGGAAGGCGTACAAAAGTGGGCGGTACACGGAGAGACCAGGGGGCTTCCGGCGGTATAGTGTCCTTAGTTATGAAGCCAGTGAGAGTGTGACGTGTCCTGTGCGCTACTCGATAGAAGTCGCTTTCAGGGCGGTATCGAATTTTACTGAGGACCGGGTGGCGGGGAATGTGAGCACGCAAACAGAGGAAGTGGCGAGCCGTTTCACGTTCACGGAGAACTTGAATCGTGAGCTCACCAGCTTCAGCCAGTACTTGCCATGTTTTAACCATTCTTGGAATTCCGAGGCATCGACGAAGGCTTCGAGCAAACAGGGACCGAAGTGTATTTAATGAAGTTGTTGATATCCTGCGCAAAGGCTGTAAAGCACAGTCGCCCTCACCAATGCCGCGTGAACCGCGAGCAGGGAACGCGGATCACAGCCCCTTCCTGAGCCAGAAAGATGTCGAATTGCAGGAAGCCATCGTTACACTTTAATTTCAAGGTGTTTAATGTGCCGAGCGCAGCGCAAGTCCGAGTCGATTACCACGACAAGGAATCGGTGGAAGCGTACCGGCTCAAGCTTCTTTGCACCAAGCCAAAAAGGGAAATTGCCATAGCTTTGCGCCTGAAAGGGAGATCGACACACTTTTTGGGTGAAAGGTCCATCCCAAGGTTCGTGAAGTACGTATGGACATTATTTAAAGTGAGCTGCAGGCGGCGCTGTATGGCTGGGCGTGATTTTCCTACTGTCCAAAGGGCGACGGTCATCTGCATACAAGGAAAAACGACAGATTGCGAGGAATTATTGAATGTAAGCCGGCCATCACCACGTTAAAGAGTGTCGGGCTGAGAATGGCTGAGAATGGTAGTTGCAGTGGTCGATGACAGGTGGCCATATGGTTGCAAGGCATCACACCAGATGGCGCCACCCTCATGGCTATATTCATGAACGACAAAGAAACCAAAGGCACTAGTGGTAGTTAAAAATTGCAGCAAGAAAGACACTGCTAAGCAAGTCTAAACATTTGAATGCACGCACAAAACATTTGGTGAAAGGGCCTAACTGCTACGGCAAAAGCTACGCATGCGACACCGCAAAGGAAAAGGCTTTAATCAAGTGTTTAACCCTAATCGCTGCGTTATCGGACATTGCTACAAAACGCGACGGCTAACACAAGATAAAAACAGCAACAAAATAGTGGCAAGGCACAGCTAAACAAGTCCACACGTAGGACGGCATGGGGAAAACAGATCAGGAGAAATGGCAGTCGATTTTTGCCCAACTGCAGCGTCACACACACAAGCGCTAACACCAGAGAGCCATAACATGCTAGGCGCAGGGTAAAGAATGAACACTGCTAAATATGCAGCAACACGGGGGAAAGGCACGGCAACCGCAAACTACGAACGTCAACAAAAGCAAAAAGCGCACCTTACCGGCCTCGGTGGCTCAGTTGGTAGCGTGTTCGCCTTCTGATCCCGAGACCGCGGGTTCGAACCCGGTCGAGGACGCCAGCAACTTGGTGGCAGGGTACAAGTTGCTTAGACACGCCGTCTTCCGCGAGGGACGTTAAATACGTGGTGCCGTGTGATGAGCTTTCATCGCACGTTAAAGAACCCTCAGGTAGCCAAAAGCAATCCACAGCTGTGGCGTCGCTCATGATCTCAGTTGTCTCGCGACGTAAACACCCAATTATTAAAAAAAAAAAAAAAAAGCGCACCAGTCATGCAGGTGGTTAAACAGGGCAAGGTAAAAATGTGGAAATATCGGGAAAAAGATCTAACAGTTACGTCAAAGCTACGTCACCTCTGATGTTGGCAGCCACGCCTCAACTGACTCAGCGCAGCGCTGGCGAAGCGACCAACCACACGTCCTCTCCTCATGAGAGCCAGTGCTCGAGCGGTGAAAGCTCCACCAGGGTTGCCAGATGTCAAACTCGGCAAAACATATTTACAAAATGGCCCAAATATAGCCAACGCACGTGAAGGCATCAAGAAAAACTAGTCAAAATAGGCAAAAGCCTTTCGTTATTCCCTTCGCAAACCGGGAGAATGTAAAGCATACGATAAGGGCACGCAGCGTGCATGCTTGGGTCATGGGAAGCTTACAGGCAGAGGAGGGCATAAGCTCTTGGATTGTGGATACATAAGCTCGCTGGTAGACCTGTTCGTCAAGGCATCGAATGGCACAGTCTCTACAGCGACCTCCATTTGTCCGCAGGAACAATTTCACGAGAATAATGATCTCAAGCGTGTCGTTTTGCCTTTAACGTTGTTGAATTGTGGAAGTTGCGTTCTATTGGTGTACCTTCCAAAACGCACGGCAGCTGGTAGGTACTAGACGAATTCGTGTCTTCATGAAGCTGTTCAAGCGTCACTGGCAGGTTCAAGTAAAAAGGGGCAACAGGCTACAACATTCTCACACTAGAACTCACGAACTAAAAAAAGGGGGGGATGAGACGCTACCATATTTTTATGGAGAATTATCGGCTACTGAGGTGCTAAGATATAATACTGTACTCTGTCTCACAGTGTTTTGTATAAAATTTCGTGCCTATAAATTTTCACAAACATTCAGAGAAAGTGCAGAGTTAATTGATGTCATTACGTATGCCAACTGGTGTTCTAAAGTGGAACAAACGATGTGTTTAAGAACCCCAAGATGTGTTGATTCAGATATAATGCGCCGCATATCTTATAACCTTATTGCTTATGTAAATAACAGTCGCTTGCAACGACAGCAACCCGGTGCCAGCATGATATCTAGTACAGCTCTAATATACAGGTCTGTGTACGCTTAACAGTATCACAACCCATCCGAGCAAGCGGTAGCTTAACACAAAAGTGCGCCCGTACTCGCTACATTGCGAGTTTTTGTTTGGAGCGACTGTTTATTTAAACAACGAGATTTGGCCGAGGCATACCACAATTAGGGACGACACAAACAGCACATCTTTTCCCTGAGTTGTTGCGTTCGACCGTTTATATGCACGGTGATACTGAACTGTGCGTGCTTAAACTGGATAACGACGCCTCACACTTACGTTCTTTTAAAATGGTCACCTCCTAGCACGGGCCATGAGCTCGTGTATTTGCTAAGTGCACGGTCCCTCGATAAAAGTAGGAAAATGCAGGACGCTTCTCTCCTGTTCGTTTTATTGTGTCTATGTATACATAAACTGGCATCTATAGCGTACCTGTTTGATCTACTGTTGCTTACCATCCCACCGACGGTGGGCGGCTATCGCGAGACCGCACGCTGTTCCCACGTGTGTCAGCGCATGGATTAGGTAACGTGGATGCCTCGTACGTACAAAATGATCCGAGGAATGTCTCCGGGACGTCCCTCCGCGTATTGTCGTGGATGCCCGTGCAGTGTACGAGTTTGGTCCAGTACAAGTATAAGACGCATGAAACACCTACAGATGTAGTAGTTCACGTGATATATGGACAGGCCCCCTGGACCAGAATACGCAGTGCCGGTGTTGTCGAGCACGTAAGAATGACTGGAACGAACCGGTCACTAGAGCCGACGGAGGATGCGTTTCTCGTTATTATGACAGTGCGCTTTATGACCAAACTCTGTGGGAACGGTTCTGGTGATATTAAAAGGGGGTTCACCATATGGTTATCGCGTACGTGCGACTATTCCTCCTAGGGTAGGAAACGTAACCATGCGAGATACGTAGCATCAGGGAGGGCTCTCCAGCAGATACATATTGGATCGTCCACGTATAATCAAAGTGCGAACAGTTACCGACTGCTCTTTTTACAGATATGCAACGCACAACGACAATACAGCTACGACGGGGGATACGTCCTCTTCGAAATTGAGCGCGGCGACGTCGAAAACTTATGTGGTGACACCAATTTTACGGACGGCTTCGCAGACGCGCATTACATCAAGAAGTTTATGCACAGGTCATTTAAGGACTGCAGTGTGCTTTGAAGATTTCGCCAAGTTCGTCTTGAAGATTTGTGACTGCTCTCACATGAGACCGTGCTTGTGGTACCATCAACAATAAAAGACAGAGTATACATATGCTATATACACGTACAGTGTCTTACTCTGTATGCTGGGAATGCCTGATGACCTGAAGCGGGAATTATTATTATTATTATTTTTTGTGCACACTTCTTTTTATGCTCGCACGCGACAATGAGACACTATATTCATGAGAGAACTGATGTTCTGAGGCTGGAACAACACAAAGGACAAATACAAACAACGCTTTAAGGCTTTGTTTGTATTTCTCCCTTCTATGTCGTTCCAGCCTCAGAACATCAGCTCTCCCATGTTCAACAGTTGCCGCTTGCGTCGATCCCGTCCTATGAATGTTATGTATGTGTGAGCAAAACTGTAAGAGTGAAAGGAGGATGAGTGAGAGAGAGCGGCTGGTTTGTCCCTTCAGATGACGCACCTTTGGAAGTTGCAGAGGAGGTGTATCAGCTAAGCTCAATTGGTAGAGCCCTGGACCGGTAATCCAGACGATGTGGGTTCGTGTCCTACAGCTGGCTAACCGTTTCAGCGACTCTCATCTTTCATCTTTCACTATATCCATGTCCGCACGGAGCTATTTCGTCTCGAAACCGAACGCGGAACAAAAACACGCCCAGGGGATATACCAGGAAATAGCTCCACTGAAGACAGCTGAGGGTGGTACGCAGTTTTTCTTTGCATTATATGGGCTGAAACACGCGGACGAGAGATGAAAGACATGCACCACTGTTTTTATAATTTACTTATCACCTTACGAACAGCACAACGCTGGACTGTCATGAGACTCAATGAAAGAAGAGGAATTAGAAATGAGCCTTGCAATAAAGCCCTGAATACTCAAAAATGGAGACAACTTCTCCTTCCGCGAAACAGAGCAGTCGTCTCTCCTCGACAGTGGTGCCACCTGGATGGCCTCATAGCAGTAGACGGCAGCAGTGTTCGCGCCAGCAGAACGTTAGTGTTTGTCTTGATTGGTAGTACGGGATATGTCGCTGTCGATTGTGCTCGTCTAATTTAGTTGCGCGATGAAAAACCACGTGTGAAGGGGAAAATAATGAAACAAGGACATTAACCAAAGCGTGTTTGTGGCATTCAGGCGTCACACATACCGTTACATGATGACCACCTGTACGGATCATACTTTAATAATTTTTACACACTCCTCACTGAAGAATCTCATTAGAGGGGGTGCGCTCGTGTTCTTTCGCTGCTTCTCGTTTGTTTTTTTTCCTTCTGAGTTGTTTATTGTGTCACACAGCTTACAGTGCTGTAAAGAAGCGTCTCTTTCCTATAGTAGAGACATATTGATGGCATAAGCTATAGATGTAGGAGTCGCTGACACAAGGCATTGCTTAAGTAATTAGACTGTCCTGTATTAAAGCTCCGATAGGTCATACTTTGGGTTAATTCCAACAATACCGAAATTCTGTAGCGTCTGTCATGTTGTCAAAGTATTGGAAACCCGCTCGATACGAAAAAACACGATTGCTTGGCAATCCAGAAGATGTGGGTTCGAGTCCTACAGCTGACTAACCTTTTCACTGACTTCTATCTTTCATCGCTCATTTCTTAGGCAATTTGAGGCTTTGTATGTGTTTGTCCTTTCTATGTTGTTCCCCCAGCCTCAGAACATCAGTTCTCTCAGTGCAACAGTTGTATATGAGTGAGCAAAAATGTAAGAGTGAAAGGAGAATGAGTGAGAGAGAGTGGCTGGTTTGTCCCTTAAGATGACGCACCCTTGGAAGTCGCTGAGAATGCGTGTTAGCTTAGCTCAATTGGTAGATCCCTGGACCGGTAATCCAGAAGATGTGGGTTCGAGTCCTACAGCTGGCTAACCTTCTCAGCGACTTTCATCTTTCACACTTGCTTGGTTTACAAGGAAATCCAGCAAGTTGGTTCAATAAAGTGCACTGAACGGGTAACTAAAAGTAACTTGTAAAAAGGAATCCCCGCCATGACGGGGGCGCTAAACCCCACATTTTCAGAAACTTATGGTTTCTGAGTCAAGACAAAGTTTTTCCGGGCCCATTTGACGCACCAGCTCCCGCAACGTTTCTGCCCCCACCCTAGAAAAACTCCTGGCGGCGCTCCATCACGTGAACAGGAATTTCAACGAACGACACTCTTCTGTGACGTTGATTTACTGTGTATTTACACGAGCGACATCCTCAGCGGAATATTCTAGTGGAAGAAAAAGCAAACGCACTGCTCACAGACACGAAGTTCCGTCCCGTGTTACGTGAGCATTCACACGGTGCGGAATATCGGGCGTGGCGTACTGCACATTTAGCAGACGACACTTAGCAGACGACACTTAGCAGACGACATTTAGCAGACGACACTTAGCAGACGACACTTAACAGACGACATTTAGCAGACGACACTTAGCAGACGACACTTAACAGACGACATTTAGCAGACGACACTTAGCAGACGGCACTTAGCAGACGACATTTAGCAGACGGCACTTAGCAGACGACATTTAGCAGACGACATTTAGAAGATGACACTTAGCAGACGACACTTAGCAGGCGACACCGTCAGCGTGTTTTCCTGTCGTCTGCTATGGGATATCTTGTGGCTGTGTAGCAGGATATTCCCCACCGTTTGCAGTGTACGTGAGGACACGACGTTGAGCGCTCGCGCTCACGTGACAGCATAGAGCTATGACGCTTTTCGCATCTTCCGCTTCTCGGGGAATGTCGCTCAAGCGAATACACGGTTACAAACAGGAGGATACTGCACAGTCATGGACTGTGCGAAGTTTTAAGTTCTCAAAGAATGCATGCAGTGTTCACTGACCGCATCACCGTGAGGCCCATCCGTGAAATGGCCTTGAACAAGGGATCGGAACCGGTACTTTTTTGGGCCCGGTTTGGGTTCGGGATCAGGCATATTGGTTCGGTTCGGGTTTAGCTCCGCTGAACCGAAATTACCAGCTTGAACCGGTTCAGGTATATCGGTTCGGTTCGTTCGGGTTCGGCTCAGGGAGAACCCCCCCCCCCCGCCCCGCACACACGCAGACAAAAAAAGTCGGTCAGCGGTCGGGACATTTACAGGGATTGGATCGTTAAGTCTTTCGGTCCCGGTCTAACTGGTTCATGGGCAGTCATTTTGTAATTAAGAGAAAGGTATGATATAACCGTTGGTGAGTCAAAGAAGGTCGGTCAGTAGTATAATTATTTCACCTCTGAACCGATTGTCGAACCGATAACAGACTGAATTTTTTGGGGGTGTTCGGTTCCGTTCGGGTTCCTCAGAAAATAACGCTTTTTTTTTCGGTTTTCGGATCGGGTTCAGGTCCGGTTCCGATCCCTGTCTTGAACACAATAAAAAATCCACTACAACGGCGCAATGGAAAGTACAAAGTGGAAGATAAAACCGATGAAGCTGTGTGCTTGATAAATCTGAGAAGCTGTGAGATGATGATGGCTTTAGTTTGCGGGTCTCCGCAGCGCCACCTGTAGGATGTACGAGATATAAAAAATCGGGAAAGAAAAAACACATAAAAACTGAATGGAAGGAAAGGCAACAACGCACACGCTATAGAGGCGACTTATCACACGCTGAAAGAAACACCTTATTCCAGCGAAATGGCAAGTTCAGGCGGCAATCATGGCGGGTTCAGTTCTTTTATAGACGTTCGCAGCAGTGTGAACAAAGTGCCAAGCGAAGAAAAAGACAGATGGAAAAGGCGGACTCGATTTTCGACTTTCGAATATCGAGCAGGGGAAGTGCACTGTAAACTGGCTTGTCCTCTAACTCACACCACTTTTTACACCGTATAGTCTGGAGCACCCTTTTTATATGGCGTATTTTGTGCAAAACCCCCTTCGAAAACGTGTTTTTCCTTGAAAATGCCTTATTTTGCACCCTTTATACACCCTTTTAGGAGGGTGTTAGATTGTTAAACACCCTTCTAAAAGGGCGTGTAGAGGGTGCAAAAGACGGCGTTTTCAAGGAAAAGCACCGCTTCAAAGGATGTTTTACACAGAATACACCCTCTAAAAAGGGCGTTCCAGACTATACGGTGTAAAAAGTGGTGTGAGTTAGACGACAAGCCATTTCACCCAAAAGAGCGCTTTTCAGTTTTCAGTGTGGTAACCATGCAAGCACTTCAACCAAGCATGATCTTACCTTCGAGTTCGGATCCTTCGGAAATTCGGAGTTTCTCGAAGGATTACAAAGTCTGAGAAACGGACGGCGCCGATTTCGAAGTATTGCGGAGCCGTCATCGCAGAGACAATGCAAGGAACGATGTGCAAAAGTGACTCGACGATGTAACGCACGATGTTCTAATACCCAGAGCTATTGAAGTACAAATTGTGAATGGCGCCCAGTTTCAAAATGAGTAGCAGCTGTGACGAACTCAGAGCCGTTCTGTGCCAAACTATAGCCCAGTACCCGGGGTTAGGTAGAGTCACTAAGTTCGAAGATACATAGAACAGATGGGACAAGTGTGTGTAGTAGCCTCCTTTTAGGCCATTCATGCGTCCAGCGACCCTGGAGGAGGCTACCACTTCTGGCCTTTTCTTTTTCGTTGTGAATCAGCTTGCAGTCGAAAACTAGGTCTGAAAGAAGGCGGACAAAAGAAGAAGGAAACGGGAAAATCCTTAAGGAGGCCCCGTGGGCGTTGGAAAAACCGGAGTTTATCGGATAAATCCGATATCTTGCAAAAGAACATCGGAGGAATTTTATCGAAGTCTATCGGATAAATCTGAAAATGCGTTGTCTTCCTCTAGTCCGTGTTTTTGTGCGCATTCTACCATGTCATATACTTACCAACTAGCCCAACGTTGTATGTTATTGTAAATCCGAAAAGTCGGAAGCCTACCCATAGGTAACCAATTGACGCTGTGTGGACTCCATCCCCACTGCGTGCGCGGATGGACGTTTGAGTAACCCTCTTCACCGTCGACGCTCCGCCTTCCTCCTTTTCTCCTTCTCTGTCTTCTTCTGATTCCGCGTCGTCACAAAGGCGTTTGCCGCCTTTCTGCCATTAAACCCATCATCCCTCTCTCTCACGAAGGCAAAAATCTGCGCAGAGGTTTTGTTTTGTTTTGTTTTTTTCGCTAGGTGCAAGAGAAGTAATCATGTTATGTCATATCCCGTTGGAGAGGATATTTTCAAATTCTGTTTGAGAGACTGGTGTCTTCTGCAGCACGGCATGTAGCTGGTGAAGCCTTGGGTGAGATGCATCGTCGGTGACCTGACATTCCTCGGGTGGTCGCCGCCTGTGACCGGGATACATGTAAAGCGCGGAGCCTATAAGAAGCGACAGGCGACATGCTACAGATTTTGTCGCTGTCGCGGTTGCTGCTGCTTCCCGACCCATTTGAGCGACGACAAAAGCGAGCTGGGAAACAACGTTTCAGGAAACAAAAAAGGAAAAAAAAAGATCTGAATTTCCCAACGTAATACCTCACGACGTGAAGTGATTTTAGTTTATATACACTACACAACCAAATGGAGTCATTAATTAATAGCGCCAAATTATGTGCACATGCATTTTACGGGTCCGTCTCTTGGTGGCGCTGCGGTTCCCCCGCTTTCGTCTTCTATATAGTTTTTTTTTTTTACTCGCTCCGCCTCTTTTACTTTTTAAAGTTCGCTTGCTTCCCACCTACATCATCGAAATTTCATTTTAATAAAGTTGAGTTACCAACCACGCTACGCCGTAACCTCCACATCTCTATCCGTTATCATTCACTTCAGTTACATCCCGCAAAATCTAGCGGATTTGGGCACGCGCCGGGCAACGGTCACTGGCGCCAAGCGACAAATATAGCCCGAATCCCATAACAAGCGACACGCGGCAGATACACGCGAGAAGCGACAAAATCGACGTCACTGCCGCCACACGAGCGTCAAAAAAGCTTTGTCGCGGCTCAATATTTCTGCATCTACTCCCAGTAGATATTTGTAGCATGTGGCTGAGTTCGTTGCCTGTTGTTTGACAAAACCAGCTAGATTTGGCGGCGTGAAACAAGAACTGAACGCGTGGGCAAGGGAGAGGGTGGAGAGGGCAACCAACAAAACTAGCAGACGAAGAAGTGGGCGGGGCGTTGGGTACTTCAACCGCAGCGCCACTGCGTTACGGCGAATATTACATAGCAACTTCATTACAATTTCTCCTCGTTTTGACGAATGAAATACTATTTTTGGTATATTTATGGCAATTTACAACTTAGCTCGAATAAAATAAGCATTGCTTCTCCAAAAACATCATTTCTCGGTGACGAAATGTCGCTGCTCAAATGGACCAGGAAGTCGCGCCATGACCAGACGCGACAGCGACAAATTCTGCAGCGCGTCGCGTGTCGCTTGTTATGGGGTCCGGGCTTATCTACGGGGAGTAGATGCAACATAATGTAGCCGCGACAGAGCTTTTTTGTCGCTCGCGTGGCGGCGGCGCCATCGATTTTGCCGCTTGTCGCTTGAGGGCTTTTTTTGTTTGTTCATTCGTTTCAGTTTCTATCGTTCTTGAAGTCGCTTCAGCCCATTCAGTTAAGGAAAGAAAAAGTATGCGGCTGTGCTTGTAGTATTACAAGTATAGCGTAATGTGCCTAATAACGCGTGTGTGCGCCTTTTAGATCTTTTGCTCTCACTCACTGTAATCTTCATCATATATGTTCTTTCAGGTCTACACGGCTCACCCTCTTAGCATCTCACGGAGAGTGCCGGACATTTTCTCTTTAAGCATGCCTGTAATTATTTGCCGTCTTATGCGTTACAGGGGAAACAAAAAGAGTACTTTTACTCCTTCTGGGGACTAAATGCATTGCCACAAAACATAGTCCCTTTCGGGAGTAAATGAATGTCACAGAGCGGAGACTGCATTTTACGCGCTGTTGTAAAAGTGCCAGGTAAAAAAAACTCGTGTGCATGCGTGAAAATACTTTGACGCAAACCGTCAACCCTGATATAGCGAGTGATATCAAATCTTGCGCTATATATAGGGCACAATTAACGAAGAAAGATGCTCTAACTGTTTCTTTCTCTGTGCGGCTGCAAAATTGCCGCGTTGGCTGAGTTATACAGCCTTATGCCGCTCAAATTGACCAAGGACACATATTTACGTAGAGTGTTGCATTCAGGAGACCATTCGCGAAGTTCAGTGACAATTTGCAGTCCTAGAGGGTAAATGTCAGGACTAAATGTCAGGTTAGGGGACTAAACTGGGGAATAATTGCAATCTAGGGGAGTAGAAGCTGCAATTACTCCCCGTTTTATTCCTTTTTTTTCTCCTTACAGTGTACTTGGGCTTGGCCGATGAGTCCCAGAGACTGGAGGAGACACCAACAAACAATTCGATAGCTGCTTATAAAGCGGGAAGGGGACTAGACTCTAAATCCTGTGGGAGGCACGTACTGGATAACAAAAATTTCCTGAGAAAGTGCAGCCGTAACACAGCGGTAACCGTCTGAAAAAAAAAAAAAAAAACAGCCGTAGCGGTTATCAAATAGCAAGCACAGCGATCCCCATCGCCAAATTTCAGCATGTACAACGCCGTCACGTCCGTATGAAACGGCTTTGTGTCTGCTGAATAATATGTGTGTACCTCCTGAAGCGTCTATCCGCGTGCTTGTTGTATAATGCGTGTGTCCCCCGAATATATGTGCCTTCGTTGCAGCGTACTACTTCGCTCCGCGCTCCCCGGCGAGGAGTGACATAGCACGGCGTATTTTTCCGCAGTGCATTCCTTCCCGCTTCCTTTCCTGTTGTCTGCTCTGCAAAGTGGCCTTCGAGAAGGATGACGACCTTGCTTTTTAAGTACAGGTTCAATGCTTGCTTAACGTAAGTCAGCCTAGCTGTGATGTATCGTACGAGGCCTGCGTTTTACGAGTGTTTAACCATCCAAATATATTCTGTTGCAGACGGTGGACGCATTGTAAATGACAGCAGGAGCGGACCGGCTACATCGGTGAAGCCACGATATACATTACCACTGACGTCACTAGGGGGGTGCGGACAGCGCCGGGTGATGCCACAGAAGGGGGTGACGTGCTGCAGCAGTACCGCTGCTTCTGCTCTTTTTCCGTAGCGAGGTGACGCCAACAAACAATATAAGAAGCCCCATAGGTGAGCATGTGATTTTTTTTTCTGCGTACGATATGATACTGTTATTTATCGTGTATCGCCTCGGATGGAAAGGGACACATTATTGGAGGGGGTGGGGGTGACAGAGCTCCACACCGGGTGACGCATACCCTGGTGACGCCAAATGCTTGCCAATACCTGCCTGTTGTCCCGTTTCGTTCCCGTGTACGTGAACCTCCCATTTTTCTGTAACCGGTCTGGAGCCTAGATCACTTCGTTCACATAATCCCCTCCACACTCTAACAAACCGGCCATTCACGCCGACCGTAGAAGACCGTACGGACCTTTTCTTCTCTCCGGGCTGTTGACCCACAATTCGCATGAACGTTTAACACGTCATACCTAACCCTTTAAATACCATGTCAACGATGAGGACGGTGCCCAGAAGAAGAACAGTCTCTGCTCGAAATATCGGCGGCTCCTGTCCTGAGGCTACTCCCTTCGTAAACGAAATCAATTGTATTATTTCGTTATAGGCGACCGTGGGACTGTATCGATTGCGAGGAGGTGTGTTACCAAATTGGTGTACTATTCCAGCATTCAAGGTGCAAAAATACCCGCGTGATATTCACTTCGGTTTCTTTACAGGTTGTTCCCTGTCTCCAGTGGCGTATCTAGGGTGTGGCAGGTGTGGACAGGTGCCATGGGCGCCAGGTGAACAGGGGCGCCATTATGTGGTTGGGTGTGAATGTGCCAGGTCGGGCACTCAACCTGGCACATTCATAAATGATCTAAAGCACCCGCTGTTAGAGAGGTTGTAGTGTGAAACCTAGTGCGGACCACACGAAAACGCATCCCCAAGGACATCGTGTTAACCATGTTGCCATGGGCGCAGGCAGCTCTAGATACGCCACTGCCTGTCTCAACGGTCACACATACGTGCGCAAAATTACAGCTGCTTCTCACATTGAAGCGTGTCTTGCGCCACTTGCTTGGACAATTGTTCGTCGGCCATTTCGTTCGAGGAACACTCGTGCTCGTGAGTAAGGGTGATCTTGATTCAGCTTTGCAGTGTCGGCCGGTTCGAAGTTTCGAGGATTGTGTGTTCGACGTTTGGAGGACTGTCTGCCCAAGCACCACACAGGACCGGGAAAGGGTCGGGAAGTCAACGAGACTACTGGTTCTGCAAAGGCCGTTAACGAATGCAGGAACCCGAAGCTATGACGATAGTATCCCGATGCCAAGAGAAAGAAGAAATGCTGAGAGGGAAAAGATGTGAGGTTGCTTCCCGAAATGGCACATGCATGGCAAATGCAAATGACTGCATATTAGGTGCCTTGGTGTAAATCCTTTAGCTATGTTTAGCTCATATGTTTACATTACATGTTTAGCTTTGGTTTTGGCTCATATTTAGGAAGGTGTAGTTCATATAAAATTCGTGCCTTTACGTAGCGAGACAGATATTGTCATTATTGACGCCACAGGGCTCGGTCTGTAGATTAATTTTGCTAACATGGTGCTCTTTGTTGTGTGCTGAAATTTAGCTGATAGCCTTAGCTATGTTTAGCTCATATGTTTACATTACATGTTTAGCTTTGGTTTTGGCTCATGTTTAGGAAGGTGTAGTTCATATAAAATTCGTGCCTTTACGTAGCGAGACAGCTATTGTCATTATTGACACCACATAGCTCGGTCTGTCGATTAATTTTGCTAACATGGTGCTCTTTGTTGTGTGCTGAACTTTATCTGATACCTTTAGCTATGTTTAGCTCATATGTTTACATTACATGTTTAGCTTTGGTTTTGGCTCATATTTAGGAAGGTGTAGTTCATATAAAATTTGTGCCTTTACGTAGCGAGACAGCTATTGTCATTATTGACGCCACATAGCTCGGTCTGTCGATTAATTTTGCTAACATGGTGCTCTTTGTTGTGTGCTGAACTTTAGCTGATACCTTTAGCTATGTTTAGCTCATGTATTTACATTACATGTTTAGCTTTGGTTTTGGCTCATATTTAGGAAGGTGTAGTTCATATAAAATTTGTGCCTTTACGTAGCGAGACAGCTATTGTCATTATTGACGCCACAGGGCTCGGTCTGTAGATTAATTTTGCTAACATGGTGCTCTTTGTTGTGTGCTGAAATTTAGCTGATACCTTTAGCTATGTTTAGCTCATATGTTTACATTACATGTTTAGCTTTGGTTTTGGCTCATATTTAGGAAGGTGTAGTTCATATAAAATTCGTGCCTTTACGTAGCGAGACAGCTATTGTCATTATTGACGCCACAGGGCTCGGTCTGTAGATTAATTTTGCTAACATGGTGCTCTTTGTTGTGTGCTGAAATTTAGCTGATACATTTAGCTATGTTTAGCTCATATGTTTACATTACATGTTTAGCTTTGGTTTTGGCTCATATTTAGGAAGGTGTAGTTCATATAAAATTTGTGCCTTTACGTAGCGAGACAGCTATTGTCATTATTGACGCCACAGTGCTCGGTCTGTCGATTAATTTTGCTAACATGGTGCTCTTTGTTGTGTGCTGAAATTTAGCTGATGACTTTAGCTGTGCTTAGCTGATATGTTTACATTGCTTGATTAGCTTTGCTTTTGGCTCATATTTAGGCAGGTTTAGTTCATATAAAATTCGTGGCTTTACGTATCGAGACAACTATTGTCATTATTGACGCCATAGTGCTCGCTCTGTAGATTCATTTCGCTCACCTGGGGCTCTCTGCTGTGTGCTGAAATTTAGCTGATGACTTTAGCTGTGCTTAGCTGATATGTTTACATTGCTTGTTTAGCTTTGCGTTTGGCTCATATTTAGGCAGGTTTAGTTCATATAAAATTCGTGACTTTACGTAGCCAGACAACTATTGTCATCATTGACGCCATAGTGCTCGCTCTGTAGATTCATTTCGCTCACCTGGGGCTCTCTGCTGTGTGCTGAAATTTAGCTGATGACTTTAGCTGCGCTTAGCTGATATGTGTACATTGCTTGTTTAGCTTTGCTTTTGGCTCATATTTAGGCAGATTTAGTTCATATAAAATTCGTGGCTTTACGTATCGAGACAACTATTGTCATTATTGACGCCATAGTGCTCGCTCTGTAGATTCATTTCGCTCACCTGGGGCTCTCTGCTGTGTGCTGAAATTTAGCTGATGACTTTAGCTGTGCTTAGCTGATGTGTTTACATTGCTTGTTTAGCTTTGCGTTTGGCTCATATTTAGGCAGGTTTAGTTCATATAAAATTCGTGGCTTTACGTAGCCAGACAACTATTGTCATTATTGACGCCACAGTGCTCGCTCTGTGGATTTATTTCCCTCACCTGGGGCTCTCTGTTGTGTGCTGAAATTTAGCTGATGACTTTAGCTGTGCTTAGCTGATTTGTTTACATTGCTTGATTAGCTTTGCTTTTGGCTCATATTTAGGCAGGTTTAGTTCATATAAAATTCGTGGCTTTACGTATCGAGACAACTATTGTCATTATTGACGCCATAGTGCTCGCTCTGTAGATTCATTTCGCTCACCTGGGGCTCTCTGCTGTGTGCTGAAATTTAGCTGATGACTTTAGCTGTGCTTAGCTGATATGTTTACATTGCTTGTTGAGCTTTGCGTTTGGCTCATATTTAGGCAGGTTTAGTTCATATAAAATTCATGGCTTTACGTAGCGAGACAACTATTGTCATTATTGACGCCACAGTGCTCACTCTGTGGATTCATTTCCCTCACCTGGGGCTCTCTGTTGTGTGCTGAAATTTAGCTGATGACTTTAGCTGTGCTTAGCTGATATGTTTACATTGCTTGTTTAGCTTTGCTTTTGGCTCATATTTAGGCAGGTTTAGTTCATATAAAATTCGTGGCTTTACGTAGCGAGACAACTATTGTCATTATTGACGCCACAGTGCTCGCTCTGTAGATTCATTTCGCTCACCTGGAGCTCTCTGCTGTGTGCTGAAATTTATCTGATGACTTTAGCTGTGCTTAGCTGATATGTTTACATTGCTTGTTTAGCTTTGCTTTTAGCTCATACTTAGGCAGGTTTAGTTCATATAAAATTCGTGGCTTTACGTAGCCAGACAACTATTGTCATTATTGACGCCACAGTGCTCGCTCTGTGGATTCATTTCCCTCACCTGGAGCTCTCTGTTGTGTGCTGAAATTTAGCTGATGACTTTAGCTGTGCTTAGCTGATTTGTTTACATTGCTTGATTAGCTTTGCTTTTGGCTCATATTTAGGCAGGTTTAGTTCATATAAAATTCGTGGCTTTACGTATCGAGACAACAATTGTCATTATTGACGCCATAGTGCTCGCTCTGTAGATTCATTTCGCTCACCTGGGGCTCTCTGCTGTGTGCTGAAATTTAGCTGATGACTTTAGCTGTGCTTAGCTGATATGTTTACATTGCTTGTTTAGCTTTGCGTTTGGCTCATATTTAGGCAGGTTTAGTTCATATAAAATTCGTGACTTTACGTAGCCAGACAACTATTGTCATTATTGACGCCACAGTGCTCGCTCTGTGGATTCATTTCCCTCACCTGGGGCTCTCTGTTGTGTGCTGAAATTTAGCTGATGACTTTAGCTGTGCTTAGCTGATTTGTTTACATTGCTTGATTAGCTTTGCTTTTGGCTCATATTTAGGCAGGTTTAGTTCATATAAAATTCGTGGCTTTACGTATCGAGACAACTATTGTCATTATTGACGCCATAGTGCTCGCTCTGTAGATTCATTTCGCTCACCTGGGGCTCTCTGCTGTGTGCTGAAATTTAGCTGATGGCTTTAGCTGTGCTTAGCTGATATGTTTACATTGCTTGTTTAGCTTTGCGTTTGGCTCATATTTAGGCAGGTTTAGTTCATATAAAATTCGTGGCTTTACGTAGCGAGACAACTATTGTCATTATTGACGCCACAGTGCTCGCTCTGTGGATTCATTTCCCTCACCTGGGGCTCTCTGTTGTGTGCTGAAATTTAGGTGATGACTTTAGCTGTGCTTAGCTGATTTGTTTACATTGCTTGATTAGCTTTGCTTTTGGCTCATATTTAGGCAGGTTTAGTTCATATAAAATTCGTGGCTTTACGTATCGAGACAACTATTGTCATTATTGACGCCATAGTGCTCGCTCTGTAGATTCATTTCGCTCACCTGGGGCTCTCTGCTGTGTGCTGAAATTTAGCTGATGACTTTAGCTGTGCTTAGCTGATATGTTTACATTGCTTGTTTAGCTTTGCGTTTGGCTCATATTTAGGCAGGTTTAGTTCATATAAAATTCGTGACTTTACGTAGCGAGACAACTATTGTCATTATTGACGCCACAGTGCTCGCTCTGTGGATTCATTTCCCTCACCTGGGGCTCTCTGTTGTGTGCTGAAATTTAGCTGATGACTTTAGCTGTGCTTAGCTGATTTGTTTACATTGCTTGATTAGCTTTGGTTTTGGCTCATATTTAGGCAGGTTTAGTTCATATAAAATTCGTGGCTTTACGTAGCGAGACAACTATTGTCATTATTGACGCCATAGTGCTCGCTCTGTAGATTCATTTCGCTCACGTGGGGCTCTCTGCTGTGTGCTGAAATTTAGCTGATGACTTTAGCTGTGCTTAGCTGATATGTTTACATTGCATGTTTAGCTTTGCTTTTGGCTCATATTTAGGCAGGTTTAGTTCATTTAAAATTCGTGGCTTTACGTAGCGAGACAACTATTGTCATTATTGGCGCCATAGTGCTCGCTCTGTAGATTCATTTCGCTCAACTGGGGCTCTCTGCTGTGTGCTGAAATTTAGCTGATGACTTTAGCTGTGCTTAGCTGATATGTTTACATTGCTTGTTTAGCTTTGCTTTTGGCTCATATTTAGGCAGGTTTAGTTCATATAAAATTCGTGGCTTTACGTAGCGAGACAACTATTGTCATTATTGACGCCATAGTGCTCGCTCTGTAGATTCATTTCCCTCACCTGGGGCTCTCTGTTGTGTGCTGAAATTTAGCTGATGACTTTAGCTGTGCTTAGCTGATATGTTTACATTGCTTGTTTAGGTTTGCTTTTGGCTCATATTGAGGCAGATTTAGTTTATATAAAATTCGTGGCTTTACGTAGCGAGACAACTATTGTCATTATTGACGCCATAGTGCTCGCTCTGTAGATTCATTTCGGTTACCTGGGGCTCTTTGTTGTGTGCTGAAATTTAGGTGATAACTTTAGCTATGCTTAGCTCATATGTTTACATTCCATGTTTAGCTTTGGTTTTGGCTCATATTTAGGAAGGTGTAGTTCATATAAAATGTGTGCCTTTATGTAGCGAGACAACTATTGTCATGATGGACGCCACAGTGCTCGGTCTGTCGATTAATTTTGCTAACATGGTGCTCTTTGTTGTGTGCTGAAATTTAGCTGACAGCTTTAGCTATGTTTAGCTGATATGTTTACATTACATGTTTAGCTTTGGTTTTGGCTCATATTTAGGCAGGCTTAGTTCATATAAAATTCGTGGCTTTACGTAGCGAGACAACTATTGTCATTATTGACGCCACAGTGCTCGGATCGCAGGAAGGTGTTGGTGCGGAGAGCGGAATGTTGCATTAGACGATTCGAATACGTACATACATTGACACATATCTCTTCTCGTGAATGAAGCAGCAGAAATATGTATACACAGTTTGTGCACTACTTCTTGAGTCGTTCTCCCCAGTCACGTTTTATTTTGGGTTTTGGGGCAGTTAGATTTTAACACTTTCACAAAGAGACATTCTTGCAGTCCGTGTCGACTTGTTGTAATAAGAAGACAGGCACGTAAAATTTATCGATGTGATCTGTGCTGATAAATTTCGAGCACAGTTGACTGCCTGTACTGTCAGTGTGTAAGTCTTGATTTGGTTCAGTCTGGACAAGTTATAACATAGCTTTCAAAGTTCTGTGACCGTTCCGTGGTGCAACTGCTGATAAGAAACCGGATCACGCTCTTGTGTGGAGTTGGTCACGCCCTCGACGTCACCGCGGCTGGAGGCTTGTTGTTTTTGGCTTTGGGAAAGCATAGAGTACGGAGCGCAGTAACGTACAGGAAAACGTGCGGATTCCCTCTACCTGCATGTAAGCAAATAAACTTATTCTCTGTTGTTAGTTGACCAGCGGGGTGTGTTCATCGGGGTTAGGGTTGTTGTCGGCGGGTCGTAGTTCGAACCACCCGCGGTTTCTGGGTCGCAATTTCCACAAAACTGGAGCCCAACAGTGATGGTTTCTACAAGTCACGCCCCTTCCCCAGACAGCACAGCATATAGTTGCAGGGATTTTTCGTTTGTCTGTTTGCTTCCCCACGTTTTGTTTTTCGCTCTCCCACAGACAGCGTTTGGGTAGCGCAGACACTTATGACGGTGATGCCTCCAAGAAGACGCCTGAAAGTGGCACTGACGAGGACGAACCTGAGGCTCTGGCTGAGGACTCGCCTCGGCGGATGGCATTCCTCTGTAGGTACCGACGCACCAGCTTTGTCGCATCACACCCGCCGCCCAGCCATCCCCGGACACATTGCTGTGCCTGAATTTGTGGGTACCGACATTTTCAGGAAAAGGCGATACCAAGTCAGCGGAAGATTTACTCGACGACGTGGATGCCTAGCAGACGGTCGTTGGGGTAACCGAAGACGTCATCTTGCGTCGAGTACTTCATGCAGCACTGGTAAGTGCAACTGCATTATGGTGTAAGTCTGGTGGTCAGGTATAGTGCAGGTGCACCTGTGTTTCTATGAGCGTATTCAAGCAACTGCTTCGAGAAGAGCTCCTCCGCCCAGACTATGTAATGCGTTAGCGCGATTAGCTTACTGCTCGAAAGCATCATGGTGAGGAGGTTCTTTTAGAATACACTCGAGCAATGCAGGAGTTGTCCTGGAGAGCGGACTTCCTCGCTGACGAAAAGGACAATGTGGCACGAGCTTAGCCGCCAGTGTCAGCCTCGCTTCAAGCCATACTTACGTGGTGGAAGTTTTTATTTCCTGTCTGATTTAACCAAGGAAGCCCAGAGCGTCCGGACCATATAAGCCATCCTTTTGGCGGAATTGCGGTACCACCCACCACATGGACCGGTGGAACTCCTGTGCCTATTTGCTCATGGCGTAGACCGGTAAAGGTGTCGGACCTGTAGCTCCGTTGGCCTGCAGGACTGAGTAGCGGAGTTGGCAGCAGGTCGTTCGTACAACGCATTAGACCATTTTCCGTAGGGGCAAACGAATCGGCGAGACTTGCTGAACATAATTGAAGCGACCGATAATGGGAATCGTGCAATGCCGAACCACCGAAGCGATTGGAGATCAACCTGAAGGAACAACCCCGCCGCGCTCGAATGGACGAAATGTTTGAGAGAATACGTTATTACGGATACGGGGAGCGCGGACACATCCTGCCCGCACCGTACTCCAGCCATCCCCCGGACAAACGCATCGTGGAAACTTGGAACGGCGAAAGTGGTAATCGTAAACTACGCTATCTCATCGCCGGCCGGAGCGAACATACACAAGAGGCAAGATACTTCTAGCTACCATGTATAATATACAGTAACCCAGACAGTTTCGGCCCCACTTGCACGCCAATCGCAAGATGACATCTGCAACAGTGTACCCTTTAGTGTTGTGCGCGTTCTCGGCAAAGACGATGCAGTTGGACACCGGAACAGCTGTTTCCTGATCGGTGACACCATGCACTGTTCGTGACTGTAACGGAAGATCTCGGTACGAAAGAGCAGGACTTACCAAGAGTTCGCCCGTGATGTGGTCGTACCTACTGGTGGAGCTGTACACATTACCTTGACCGTCGCTGAACGACGGGTTATTCAAGGCTTTGTTTACCCTCCTGGACTAGCAGCAGCAATGATCCTGGGACGCG
Source organism: Ornithodoros turicata (assembly GCF_037126465.1). NCBI lineage: Eukaryota > Metazoa > Arthropoda > Arachnida > Ixodida > Argasidae > Ornithodoros > Ornithodoros turicata. Next base: position 230,913,570 of record NC_088201.1, read on the forward strand.
ACTTTACCATCCGGATCGGATTCTTCGTGGACTTTCCAGCCGCGGTGACTTTCCGGTTTGCGTACAGTAGAACCTCCTATGCTAATTCATGGAGTGGACAACCACTGATACGGATCGACGGCGGACTGGTGTGGGAAACCCAGGACGTCCGCCCAAGGCGAGACCAGGGACCCGCTGGCAACAACGATGATCCGTTGCAGCATGCAGCTGGAATCCTTGACAGCGCTGGGCAATCACTGTCCTGTGAAGAGGCATCACGGAACAGAATACAAAACACGTGTAGTTGTGTTGTAGGTGTTGCCTTAGACGAGGGTCTGACAGCATTTCCAGGTACCTCGGAGCAACAAGAAATGCATGAACACGCATCGCCACCCTTTTCCAGGATGCTTCCGGAGAAGCCTGGTATGCCCGATATCTTAGGACATGGTTTAGAAACCGGCGACGCAAGGAGCCTTGGAGATGCAATCCTTGGCTACTGTAGGTTTTGAAACCCTTTATTTAATTTTCAAGAATCCAGGAAGAATCCTTAATTTAATTTTTAAAGAATCCAGGAATATAGGATTTGTTCGGAGCTACTAAATTTCGTTAGCTGCTCGCGCTCCTCCTTTCTCGATTCCGCGAAATTTGCGAAAATGAAGGGCTCCCGAAATAAAAGCGTTTTGGAGCATGTCATCCGCAGGAGACTCCACCGTCGCTACCACATTTGCATTCGTAACATAGGTCCAAAGGTTTTGACTCTCCGGACCTTCACCCACATCGCATTCAGTGTACATCAGGTGTTTCAAAGTCAGTGTACCGGGTGACCAATATTTCCACTACAATCCATGTAATTTCCATGTTTTGAACGTTATGAACCTTCTAAACACCGTGTGCCAGTGCATGAAAACCGAACCAAACTTGGAGGAACCCACATAATCGCGGTGGCCTTTTCGAGGCCAGTGCCTTCTAGAGAGCGCTGAATGACGTCAGTTAATAAACTCTATTTGTAAGCGAAGACACTTGCAATCGAGGAAACAATATTTAAAAAAACGAAGAAAGAGTGCCAGTATGACAGCTTTAGACAGATGGTCAAGCCAAGTTCGCGTAAGCCGAAATCCCTGTGGGAACGCCTTATGCGATGGTGAGGGGAAAGAGAGACGGAAATTAACGAAGGCCGCGTAGTACGGGCTGCGTAAAACGGATGGGGAAAGTTCTCGAAGCCTGCACTTTGTGTTCACGCAGCTGGGAGCCAGGAAAATATATTGCCCTGCCAATTGAAAACGAATCGCACCTAAAAGCTGCCAGCAGCCAAACAAACCCTAGCCGTGTCTGTTGCGGGCATATGAATCACATAAATAGTTCCAACGCATTCATATCTGTTTTGTGTTATTTGCTTGCGTCACGTACCCGGGGTCGCTCATGATCTCAGTTGTCTCGCGACGTAAACACCCAATTATTATTAGTACCTGGGGCCCCGTATGTGTCAGGAAATATCCTTCGTCTTCCTCGGTCGCCGGTATGCGCTCTTTACACGAAAAGAGAATGCTGTAAAGCTGGGCAGGAGAGATGCGTCGCGCGGCCGCTGTGGTTTTACCTGCACTCGTCGCTGTTTTTCCGTCGTTGTAGATCACGCATCAGCGAAAAAAAAAGAAGAGCAAAACAAAAAAAAAGAGGGATCAGCTTTGCACACATTCGGGAGTGATGCCACATGGTACACTGTGTGTCTCAAACTCACCAGCCAGACAGCCTGAATTTGTTAGGCATCTCCAACTAGAGGATCGTTTATGGCAACGCTTTTGCTCTTCTCTCTATACAGTATAGTTTCTGTTCTTGTGCTTCACATAAAGGAACGTGCGCAAGACGTGGACGGACAGGGACAGCGTTCGTCTAGCTGCTACAAGTGAAGCCCCAGGGGACAGCGACGGAGGAGACAGAAGACAACACAAGAGCAGTACTAGTGTGTACTAGTGAGCTCGAATCACTGCCTCGTTCATCTAGCGGGTTTATTCAAATGGGGTACACAAGCACGAGACTAGTCTTAAATTTCCCGAGACACGATGCGACCTCTAGTGGAGCAATTTCACAGGTCTCCGGCCAATATTGTCGGAAGGGCTTTCAATGAGACCACCTTCTACGGTTCCGCGCCCTGACTAAACAGGCACATGCAGGAAGCATTCTCCCTGTTGAACAGGGGTAAACAATTAGGGCAAGCGTTCACGTGTGCTTCTATGCCTAAAGGAATATCAGCCGAGAACAACCGAATTCTTGGTCTCCGCTGGCGAAGGCGCTCATTTATGCCCTAAAATGTGCAGCCGATATATTTTTGCCGCGCGATAAGAGAATGATATACAGGATGTGCGCGTATAAACCTTAGTGGCCTTGGGGTAGTTAGCTTGTGTCTACTTAAGTGACGCAATTCCAGTGGCGCATGATGGCGCATTTATCCGTGTGAAAGCTATAGAAAGATCGCGTTAATCATACTCAGCGGAAAAAAATAAACAGGGCGACGAAAACATAGGCTACCGTGTGGTATTATATAGGGACCACACGGCCGTCTCAGGCGAGTTGTATGGAGGTACCGCTAGGGGCACTACCGATGAACATCCATGTGGGACATCGTTTTTAGTTTCTGAACCGATAGCTCCCCTAGTGGTACATATAAGCACAACTCTGCAGAGGCCGCCATGTTACGCTAGTCTAATGCACGGGAACCGATGTCTTCGTCGCTCAGCTCATTTTATACGCCCAGTATGACTTCCACAATTTGTCTGTAGATTCCGTACGCATAAATGCGCTACCGGAAGTTCGTAGGGTAAGTAGGCAACAAGGTAAGTGTGTAAATGCCACTTAGGCTTATCTGCACAAACCCCATATATACACCGTTCTCCAGACAGGGCACGTACATATTTTAGTATGTATGTGTATGAATGTGTTTAATCTCGCGCCAATGCTTGCAAGTGACCGTCCGTGTCTTCTGTTCGTCCCATCATAGAAGTACATTGCGCTGTTCGTGTACAAGTCGCATGTCAGTAAAACTATCGTGGTATGCCGTCCAGTTTTAAGCTACCTGCTCTGCGCCCTCTAGCGCTTTCGATTTCATGCTACTAATCTTGAAATACTTGTTCTGAGAGCAAGCATGCAAATCTGAATGAGATACGTTTGCCCTGCCAGGTTTCATTCTCATTTACAAAGTCCTCTAAGGTTCTTGAGTACATTACATGGGGGAAAGAGACGGTACAGTCATCTCAACGACACTCTCAAGAAACTACTTCTATCGGATTACACATCGGAGAGAAAAAAAAAATGTAACTAATATCTAAGCCACGCAACTCTGCAGGAGACTCCAAAGTGTTTTCATGAGGAAAACCAGGTCCATATATCATCAGATCGGTGTCTGTTGTACGTATTATGACCTGTGATAACGGCGTTTCGCATGACAAGACAGGTCCAACAAACGATGCGGAGAACCAAAACGTTAACCTTATAAAAATATATACGGAATATAAAATAAAAAATATAATATTATATAATATAATAATTCTAATAATAATAAAAATATAAAATGGAACCCGAAAAACCTGCGGGAAAACTTCTGCCGATCGTAAGGACGAGGAGGAGGAGGAAACAGACAGGGAAGTTAGTGAAGGCTGCGTGAACAGAGGGTGCGAGAACGTTCTCGAATCCGATACTTTGTGTTGCCGCAGCTGCAAACCAGCAGCATATACGACCCTGCCAACGGAAAAGGCGTCGGGTCTTAAAGCTGTCGAACGGCGAACAAACGTCAGCCGCGTGGGCAGTGATGATATAGACCATATGTGTCGGTCGTTATAAGAAGCTCGTATCCTCTGCGCATTCATTTTCGCTCCAGTACTCTTCTCGTGAGGGGTCTAGAAGAACAGAAACGCCATGTCCTACCCAATCCTCTCACCCAAAGACTACACCTTCAAGCAGATGGGTCTCATTGCGACGGCACGCAGCGAGCCCGGCATCCACATTCTCTACCCGGTATGCCCGTTGATATGTGTTTACATGCATATATAGATTGATGGGGTGGCAGGAGACGCTGTGGACCCTGGACTGCTGTGGACGCTGTGGACCCTGGACTCGTCGTAGCTTGTAGCTTCGTAGCTAGTTCCTCTTGAACAAGAGATAAACTGATGCTCTGAGGCTGGAACAACATAGAAGGGACAGATACAAACAAAGCCTCAAATTGCCTAAGTTCTTATAAATTGCCTTCTTCTTAGGCAATTTGAGGCTTTGTTTGTATCTGTCCCTTCTATGTTGTTCCAGCCTCAGAGCATCAGTTTATCTCTTGTTCAACAGGTGCCGCTTGCGTCGATTTCCGTCGTATGAATGTGTGTATGAGTGAGCAAAAATGTAAGAGTGAAAGGAGGGTGAGTGAGAGTGAGTGGCTGGTTTGTCGTCCCTTCGGATGACGCACCCCGAAAGTCGCTGGAGAGGCGTGTTAGCTTAGCTCAATTGGTAGAGCCCTGGACCGGCAATCCAGAAGATGTGGGTTCGATCCCTACAGCTGGCTAACCTTTTCAGTGACTTTCATCTTTCATCGTTAGTTCCTCTTTCCACGGAAGTCGCTAATTGGATTATCGCAGTTATAAAACGGGTCGCAGATTTCGAAGTATATACATACTTTTTATTTCCAGACATTGTGACAACAGTATATCGACGTAAAAATGTTGGTTCTTCCTGAAAGTTGTTGTTGTAGTGCTCGATCACGTGACGGCATTCTGCGCGCTGATTGCATGGGCGATTGACGTCATCCCAGTGGGATGGCCAGATGAGTTTTCTGTGTATGCGTACGTTTTCTTGGTTTGACACTAGGTGTGCCAGCGTCGGCGTGAACCGCGATGTTGAAAATTCGAGTTTACGAAAACTACGAGGTGTTGAGGCGTGCATTTTCGTATGTGAAGTTGCTTTTGTGTATTCTATCGGTAGCCACTGCAGAAAAGTCTCTCCGGCTTCTGGTCAGTGACCCTTTAAACTAAATTGTCCTAGCGGCCCCGGGGGTTGCTCTGCTCGCGCTCGAGAACGAGACCGTATTTTTTGCAGTGTTATTATTAAGGTTGAAGAGAGTTGTACCCGTAAATGTGTGTTGGTACAGCACTGAGAGCGTCCTTTGGCGAAGTTGTGCGTTTGCAGCGCAGAAGGGATTCAGAAAAAAATCGTGTTTTTTTTCTGAACCCTCTCCTATGCTGTCACACTCGGGCGGCAGGAACGTATCCATGCCAAGTTTACTGTGTTATTGGGGACACAGAGGGTGGGTAATAAATTCTGGGTTTGGCGTCACATCAAGTGTGCCGTCGCACGTGGGGGGATAGATAATTAACATAAAGAGGCGGGTAACTAGACATTGGTGAGACTCTAATAGCCGGGTTCTGCTGTACCCTTACTGGTGGGGGGGGGGGGGTTCCCGAAATCCACCATTAAGAATAAACCGCTTAAGAATAAGACATTAAAGAATAAACCGCTGAAAAAATGCACGGTTAAAAATATAGGTCCTAAAATAAACCGCTTACTATACCCGCTTATAGATCACTGTTTAATAATCCGGCATTAAAAATAAACTGTTTCAAAAGCCCCTCACCATCCAGCGCGGAGACAGATTTATTGCAATTTGCGCCGGGTTAGATCAGGTTATGTTAGGTTAGTTTAGTTTGGTTTCGGTTAGTTTTGGATAGTTTAGAATAGTTTGGTCCTGCGAGGTTAGTTTAAGCCCCTTGCTTGCAGTTAACCTTGATTTGGGCCATACCACGTGATTCTAGCAACTGTAGGGTGGATTTGGGGGGATTCTGAAACGATTTATTTTTAACGATATATTCTTAACCGTTGATTCCTTAGCGTTTTTAGTTAAACGGGGTTATTTCGGAGATTATTATTGTGCGTTGATTTTGAAGCGTATATTCTGGGAGATATATTTTTAACAGTGGGTACTTACGCGTTTATTTTTGAAAGATAATTTTTAATGGTTTCAAACGGGATACACCCCGTTTATTTGCATCATCACCTGATAAAGTGCAGGTCCCGCACGAAAGGTTGTGTGTATTAAAGTTTTATTTCAAAGAGTGCTTCATTCCGTGGACTTGTTGTGTTTCCACTACAGTCATAGAGTATAATGTCTTAAGCGTGCCCCCTTTTTTCTCCCAGAATGGGTTCACTCACGAAAAGGAATGGGACAGGGGTCAAGTCATCTTCCCGAAGGGTCTGTCAAAGTCAATGAAATGGATGCACGTAATAAATTTCCCGGACGACAAAACGGTGTAAGTGAAAGTAGGCGAAAGCACACGGACATGAAGATGCTTGTGCGGGCGACACGGGTGCTAAGTGCCAAATGACGCATGTTTTAATGCCGTTCCTGCAGAACTATACGAACAATTTCAGTCTGTGATGAGCAAAGTACATCAAGATTGTACTTACCGTGTATTCACACGAGGGACATCCTCGCGGAGTATTCTAGAAGAAGAGAAAGCGAAAACACTGCTCACAGAGCCGAAGTTCCGACCCGTGTTATGTTGAGCATTCACACGGCGCGGAATATCGGGGTGGCGAACTGCGCATTTAGCAGACGACATTTAGCAGACGACACTTAGCAGACGACATTTAGCAGACGACACTTAGCAGACGACACTTAGGAGACGACACCGTCAGCGTGTTTTCCTGTCGTCTGCTACGGAATATCTTGTGGCTGTGTAAGAGGATATTCCCCGCGGTTAGCAGTGTATACGTGAAGACCACGACCTACTAGATTATGACGACCATGTCGTGGGCACCCCTTCCATCGCCGCATTTTTGGAAGCTAGCGGTAGCGCTACTCATCGTCCCAGTTATTGCTTCCTCAATTTCTACGATACTTTGTACTTCAGCTTACCTTAATATTTCTGTACAAGCGGTGGACGTTCCACAGATGTTTTATCCTGCGGTTGATTATCATCATCATTCTACGCGTGTTCACAGGAGCTATCGCTGTCGTCTGCTACTGTAGTCGTACATATGCTTCTGCGCGTTCAGGATTCAAATTTCCATCGTCCAATCGTGGCGTGCCGATGAGTAGCCCCCTGGCGGATCGTGCGGACGGGCTCCTCATAGGGGTTGCTGATTGTGACATGGTCGTTATAATCTAGTAGGTCGTGGCGAAGACACGACATTGAACGCTCGCGCTCACGTGACAGCAGAGACCTATGACGCTTTTCGCATCTTCCGCTTCTGGGGGAATGTCGCTCGTGTGAATACACGGTTAAAGTACGACCCCGGAAGAAAAACACCGTAAAGATTGTGACATAGCAGTAACTCTTGCGGTGTGAGGAACGTACATACGAAATATCGCATTCCCAAAGTGCGCAGAGTTTATTCGAACGAATTATTAGGAAGTGAGCGTTTCGTCTAAGTGAAGAAAGAGGGCGCTGAAAGCAACACTGCGGGCGTCATCTGGGATGGAAGAATGCAAGCTCCATAGCAGACGACAATGCTGGGTAACCTCGCAGTATCTTCCTCCGGCCGAACCGTTGTGCGCCTTGCATTGTAGTTTAGGTTTGGTATTGTCATCATTTGCGAATTAATTATTCGCACAAAGTGAATGCGAACGGCGTTTTCGGTATCGAGGGGGTCTTTCGTGTTCGGTATGATGTAAACCCTTTTTTTTTCGCCTTACGAAGTCTTCCTTTAAATTAAAGTACCAAGTACCTATCACCTGTTATACAGGGTGTCCCAGAAAACGTGTCATTGCATTATAATAAAAAAACTACGCCACCTAGAATCATGCGGTTAACGGCATTTGTTTTTATTAGGATTTTGCCACCTCCTCATGTGATTGTCATGTATTGTAAGTTGAATTATGTAAATATTCGCAAACTCAACTCGGAAATTTGCCAAGTGAAGGTCACTTTACCTGGCAAATTTCAGACTTAAGCTCGGAAAAATTTACATAATTAAACTTAGGTTACGTGACATGCACATCATGAGGTGGCAAAAACCCAGTAAGAACAAATACCGTTGACCGCATGACTCTAGGTGGTGTAGTCTTTTTTTTATTATAATTCAGTTACACGTTTTCTGGGACACCCTGTATTTCCACTACACCGTACAAAGTGCAATATTAGAAGTGTACTGAAAACCAATGAGAAAGTGACTGACAAAGTGCTTACAAGCACTCATCAAGTGCTTATGTAACCTGTACCGAACCGAAGGGACGTTTCAACAACCGATGTCGATGAAACGCTAGATAGTTATATTTCGATTGTTATCTTTACAATGTTTGAGCAAAGTGCTAGTACAAAAACACGGACAGTTTACAGCTTGACTCTGTTGTGTCCGCTCAGCCAGACATCCCATTCCAGAATCCTTTATTGATCGCGATCCTCATGGTGCTTCTTACACTCGCGCGCTATCGGCTCTGCGCGACACCACAGACTCATTAATATTAAACAAAAAATGCGTTTTCACGTATACTGGAGAATCAGTGCCGCTTGTGCAACCTATCATTTCTCGGCTTATCCCCTCACTAGCAGACATCGTCTCGCGCTGATGTCTGAACAAAGGATACTTCCTTTTCATACAAACGAGAGGCAAGCCCGTTGGAACTAGACAACCCTTTTTAGAAATTATTCGGACGTTTTCCAAGTCCTGCGTTTGCATTGCCAACTCGGTATTTGAATGATATTCCAAAAGGAGTACCTAGAGTACAGTGCAACGTACACAAACTGAAATATACTTCGAGAACAAGCACTGAGAAACGTACCTAAAGTAGCATTTGAGAATATACGCGTGGTACTTGAACTGCTTTCCATCACTGGCATTTGCGTGCCTCGATGTTATTTTCGCCGTTCCATTCTGAATGCCTCGTGACACCCCTGGCTTACCGCCAATGGACAACCGACATTCTCCCCCATCTATGTTGAGCAGAGTTGGTCCAACGCTCGCTCTCCGCATGCCACGACACACCTCTCGTCAAGATGCTGCATTAATCCACCGAATGCGACTCGATGTGGCCTTTACAGCGCAGTGGCGTTACCGCTTGAGACAAGTTGACTTTCCCACCTGCTGCCACTGTGGTGCTCTTGAGGATCTGAAGCACGTTCTTCTTCATTGCCCCCACTACCAACGTTCGCGAACCGCATTCTCCGAGTCTCTTAGTCTGCTGGACTCTCGCTCATTCTCCCTATCGAAATCGCTTGGTCCCTGGCCCAATCCAGCCCAGCAACGATCTGCGCTGAAAGGTCTTTTGACATTTCTGGACACCATCGGACTTCGATCGTTACTGTGAAGGGGCTCTTTATTTTATTCCCCACATCCCCACTCTCCATCTCAAAATAAAGTTGTTGTTGTTGATGTTATTTTCGCCTGAGTGAGCGCATGCGAAACTCATTCGCCAACCCTGTGTACATGTTGGGACAAACGTTTACGGAACGCGCGAGCGGCATACTCTCTCTTCGCTGCGACACTCTATAGAGGCCGCGGGAAACGGATGAGCTCACTGTTTCGGAGGGAGGGGCGGAAGCGTGCGGTGTCAGCGACACAGAGCGCTAGCGTCCACTTCCCTCAGAGCCACATATTAAAAGGGAGCCTGGCCATTAATGGGTCATGCCTATACCTGAAGCTCCACCCACTTTTTCAGTTTTCCGACCAATGAGGTCTTGAAATATGGGGCGCTATCAATCAACCTATCCTCACTATTTCTCCCTGTATCCAACATGGGCAGCGCCATTTTGGGTGGCAAGTGGATTGGGTGGGATTGAAATGGATACCTCTCGCAATCTGCAACACTAGTGGATTTTTGGTGGAAATTTGATGAACGCCACCTAGGGAGCGTAAGGCACGTCGGGAATTCTCGTCTGCTTCCGTCGTTGTACCCATGGTTGTACCGGTGCCGGCAGAACCACCTGCTGGGACACATTCTGTTGTCGGTATGATTTTTAAATAAATCTACAAGAATAGCTCGAATATAAAAGGCAAGAATGTTTATATACATCAAGTCCAGCATTTAAATATAAGATTGTACAGCACAGTGCCGTTTTTGCTATGATTTCAATATGACCGTGTTCACTAGGCGTAACATCGGCGTCAAAAAGTATAATTTTCAGTTAGATATCTGTGGATGAGCATGAGGCGAAACTGATTTCCGAGAAACGTATATGATGACGTACGTTTGCAGCGTAAAATCAGAGTAGTCTGTGAAAATTTTTGGTCGCGAAATCTCCGCTTCACTGCGATTGTTTTTGTCGCCATTTTGGGTGGCGGTAAGGTGTCATGGCGACCCCCTTGGTAAAAAGCAAACCAGTCAGAGGACCGAAACTGTGATTGACAGGTCGAGCCTCTTTTTGTGACTCCTCCCAATGGCCAGACTCCCTTTTAATATACGACTCTGACCTCCCTGACACACGCAAGCCCCCACGCGACACCCTGATGACCCGCTTCCGCCGGGTACTAGGGTGTCGCACCGAAGAAATTGTCCAAACCTTTATTCGCTGCATGGTTTTCTCTTTTTTTCGCTTGGAATTTTAAATGGACTTTCGACGTGAATATCCGCGCAGCTTCTCTTGAAGTCGCCCAACCGGCGTTTACTGACCTACTTCTTCCTCCCACCATTTCTCTATTCTCTCTCTATCTGTCCTTTTGCGCGATTTCCATTGCGCGTGTAAAGTACAATACAAAAGTCGTCCAATTGGTTCCCTAATCAGTGATGTGGTCTCCGCCACACACCACGGCAGAACCTGGTTTGGCGAAGGCAGCTTCCCTGCTTAACGTCCAATTCCGTCAATGAGAAATAGTCGAGGTTTTCACACGTTGAACGAATTCGGAATTCGCAGTCTGATTTCTCATTGAGTGTCATTAAAATCCCGGAGACGAGTCAATGACATCGTGTCTACTATTTCCAGCAGGGCCTTATTCTCCATGCGTCTACCAGATGTGATCGTTGAGAAAACAAGAAAGGGCAAATCTTCAGTGAGGCAAAAGGGAGAAAGAAAAATCACCTGGCAAAGCTGAAAGCCGGAGAACAAAGGGACGCTGCCTCTCGCACAGTACGGCATTCGCTGCAACGCTCAACATATTTGTTCTCGGTGTTGCGGCCTCTGGCGACGATGAAGAAGAAGCGCGTGCTCTCGCCCACGCTGTCCACCGGAGAGCCATTCCATCTGCGATCCGCCCTTTTTCTTAGTCGAGCTCACAACGGCATTGGCCAATACTGCCCCTATGCTGGAGAGACATCAGTGCAAAACACTCATGATGCTGGAGTTCCAAAGACATGCCCATGTGACAATATATGCAATATCCTTTCTATCGAACTGCCACAATGACGAGCCCCGCCGCTCCAACGGGCCTTCACTGCTTGGAACGGCGGTTGGAGAATGTCGATGCCGATGAGGCAGACGTCGTTGCGCTCGGCTCACGCTTGCTGGGAAGTGGATTTCTCCTTATATCACTCTATCCCTCAACCTCCGTGACCGATCACCATGGCGGCGCGGAAGAGGTCAAGTGTTTTCGTCTTCGTTTTCTGAACGCGTGCGATCTTTCGCGATGTGCCGTTTACAAAGGTGGTTAAAAAATGTATGACCGTGAGGGTGCAAAATAAATAAGCGATATATTTAATGGCAGCATGGGGGACATAAATACCACGTGATACAGGTCTTACACTACCGGGAATGGCACGATAGAACGTAAAAATAAAATACAGCGCGAAATACTTGGGCGCCCACTGAAGTAGCCACGACTTCTCCACTCGCGATAAAGGTTGACAATATGTTGAATGTACAGCGTGGTATCGACGCAAATATTTGCTGCGCGTATCCACAGTTGAGTGACACCATAGAAAACAGGTAGATAGGAAGTTCCACTAGCAGTCTGAAGTTCTCTAGTTTTTCTTCACGTTGTTCTCAGTCTGCTGTTACCGTGTCCGTATCAGTATTGCGGAATGGGCCGATCCATTCACAATTCCCATTCCATTACGAGGAGTGGTCGCGAGTCGAAATTCCATTCCTTGTAATTCCTCTGAATGAAGACTCGAGGGTCACTCTCATTCCACCCTGAAGAAAAAGGGCATTCCCATTTCTGGGCTAAAGTGTTGCGCTTTAAAAAAAAAAAAGTGATAAAAAAAAGAAACGTGTAACGGGATACTAGATATCCGACCAACAGCCAACGCTGAAAAAAAAATCATACACTGCTTTATTTCGATAAATTTTACGTTCTTCTGTTTCCAACATTAACTTCCGAGAACAAGAACCAGCACCGCAGCGAGCGTTCACGAGCAAGATTGCCCGCACGTACAGCGTTGTAATCCGAAACTATAGACGACCTACGGTTGAATGGTTGCCAGACGCATATAGCTTGAGTAGCCTCCGCTCAAAACCCAGCGTGCTGGAGGCCAGCAATTTAAAACCACTCGTTGGCCATTTTCCGGCCGCCAAACAGGTCTAATTCCATTGCAATTCCACTCCCAACAGCTGGTAACTTAACTCCATTCCCATTCCGCTCCGGTGCGCTAAAAAATGGGGCATCACTCCGGAATCATTCCAATTCCGGAATTTGAATTCCCCAACTCTGGTCCGTATCACGGCACGGTTACTAGAAACCTACTTGTACCATGCCATGTTTACATGTACGTTTTATTTTCAGGAAAGAGTACCGCATTTTTTATGAAGGTGGAAAGGACGAAAAACATTACGTAGACTACGTAGTCGATGACCCAGGGTATGGCCGCAACTTGGGTTTTTATCAAAGCGACCCATCGAACAACTCTGAGTACGTCTACAAGGACAGCGGATTGATCAAGGAGAAAGACTTCAAGTACGGAGTTTCTGTAATCCAGCTGGATGTCGATCAGTCCAATGAGATTATGGTAAGCGTTTTTCTCTAACCTCCATAAGCAAAGGAACAGCGTACCAGGCACACCTGCTGTCCCTGTCCTTGTACCTGTCTCCTCCACAATATCGTGGAAATGAATATTATTATTACTATGATTATTATTACCTTGTATACTATCCCACGTGGCAAAAGGTTCGAACGAGTTTTGCAAAACTTCACCCCGTCACCCTGCTCTACAGGGTGTGTGCAGAAAAACATGACCCTCATTTTTACATGAAACTCGTTGTCCACTTACCCGAGGGACTTCCGGTGGCGCACGATGGCGTATTTATGCGTGCGAAAGCTACAAAAACAAAATCCTGGAAGCCATACTCAGCGTAAAAAAAATTAACAGAGCGCGAAAACATGGGCTTTCATGCATTAGAATAGGGTGGTCATGACAGTGCATGGTAGTGCATGGCGCTCTCAGGAGAGTTATGTGCAGGCACCGCTAGGGGTACTACCGATGAGCATCCCTGTGGGACATCGTTTCGATTTATGCACCGATAGCTCCTCTAGCGGTACTTGAATTCAATTCTCCTGCGTCCGCCATGTTGCCCTATTCTCAGGCACGGAGGCCGAAGTTTTCGTTGCTCTGTCTATTTTTTTAAGCTCAGTATGGCTTCCACGATTTTTCTGCAGATTCCGCACGCATAAATGCGCCATCGTGCGACGGAAGTTCGTTATCTTGATAGACAACAAGCTATGTGCCTAAATGCGAGTCACGTTTTTCCGCACACACCCTGTATGTGTAAACGCCATCTTAGCCTTCAGTATCTGTGTTGAGAACGTCAGGATGTCTCGCTAGGTAGTTTTCAATTTCGAATGCGCATTGTGAAACCTGAATAATTCTCAGGACTCCTGTCGTGTTTAAATACTTCATCCGGGCTTCTCTGGTGACACACAGTGGCAAAGCAGAAACCCTTGGTCTGGAACAACGCACGACCTACTACTATACTCGAGACCTGGACATCCGCAAAGCTCCCAGCACCGGGGTAGTAGTTCTGGCAATCGCCGCTTGCACTATACGTTATCACGTCACTTGCCGTTGCGTCACTTGCGTTGACAACGGGGAAGCAGTAAGAGAGGGAATAGCACGTGCTTAGCAACAGCCTGTGTAGCGTAGCACGAAAGAGGTGGCAAGGGTGACAGTGTCATTGCCTCTCCCCGACAATGCAATGTGGCGCTTGCGCTGGCCACTGCTGTGAACTATCCCATGACCCGGCTCTCCCATAGGCGATTGCACAGGGGTGGCATCCAATGCATTGCTCCGTAGACGAAAGCGGGCTGGGCGAACGCAATTCATCCTGGACAGGTCCTGGTCGAACGTCAAGGCACACGTGACCTTAAAGATGGCGGCAATAATATGAGCAGATTTGAAAACATCCTGCGAATATCATAATATCCCGAAGTTTTTTTCGTCTCTGGGACGTTCGTGGAATGTGAAAAAAAAAGTGAGACATAGTCGCCAGGACGTACATGCTACGTCTACTGGCTCTCTGCAATGATCGATGGGACATCCAAACAGTCACTTTGGGATGTCGGGTGGACATCTCAAAGAGGTCCACTTTGAGGTTTACTGGGTTGAGCTAGACTTGTCTCCCATGTGGAGAGAAACGACAGACCCCCAGAGGAACAACACTTGAACGTGTAGGCGCAGAATTTTGCCACTAACGGGGTGGAATTGCTAAGACGCTCAGGGGTAGAACAGTTCTACCCATGTCGTAGAAATGAAAAGATAGACTTGCTTCTCCCCCTCTTTTTCTACCCCGAAACGGCTGAGAATCTGTAACAAAACACTTCTACCCCGAAAGCTAGCAAATTACACCTTTTTTTTTTTCTTTCTTAGAGTGTTGACAGGTGTCGAAAAAGGGACACTGCTTACCTCTTCGAATTCTGTTGAGTACCCGTTGCGCGAAACTGTGTGGGGATTTCTTTGTTTCTTTTTTATCTGAGAAGCAGCACACGGCCGTCACAAGCACACGTACCGCGTGAAATCACATACCATATATTAGTTTTCATTACGAGCTCCCTCAAATTCGAGTGTCCTGCTTGCCTCTGAGTCAGAGCGAAGGGTGAGGTGCCCCAGCTTAATTCCATTACACGTTCATCAACCAGTGGAGTGAGGAATCGCTTAGAGTTTTAATTCACGACCAACATGACGCATGTGTTTGTACCTGGTTTCGGTTTGAGACATTGAGTATGTCCATTGAAAGTCAGTCTTGCGCGGTGGGTAATATGCCATGCAGGTTCACGTTGAATGCAGATGGCTGTCTCGCTGCACAGGTTTATCTTTCGATTGACATACTGGGTGTCTCAAAGACGCATAGCAGTTAGCAGACACAGGCGTTATCTTTGCCGTGAGTTAATGCTCCAAGCAATTCCTCACTGCAGTGTTGGGCGCAAGTGTAGTCTAATTAATCTGGGGCACCTCGCCCTTCATATTGACTCAGAGGCGAGCGGGACACTCAAATATCGCGGAAGCACGCAAGACTAGCAATATATGGTTATTGCGGTTTCAGTTTTATTCTGAGGAGGGAAACTCTAGTGCTTGCTGCGTGCTCATGAAAGCGCTAGCAAGTGGAGGTATGGACTCACTTCACAGCGTGACGTCACGGCGATGCGTTAGCGCGGCTGTCCTATTTGTAGAGATCCGCGTTTTCCGTTTTAATCGGAAACCACCGAAAAACATACGCCGGTTAAATTTTTCCTCATTCGGTTTTAATCGAAAAACACCGAGAAACATACGCCGGTTAAATTTTTCCTAGTTCCGTTTTAATCGAAAAACACCGAATACAGAGGAAGATTGCAGGAAAGATGGCAGAGGTATATTGCTGCACATGCCCGGCAAGTTGTTGATGCAGGTCAGAAAACCATACGGAAATATTATGGTTGGGAAAAATGTCCGTTTAATTTTTTCGTTAACGGTAAAACGGCATGGTTAGACGCACAGCGCCGAAAGTACATTGTGGTTTTCATCGCCGATAGCTGTCCGGTAAACGATGTTCAACGCAGGAAACATACCGAAAAACGCCGATTTTGTGCATGTCAGTAAACTGTGACAAACATACGCCGAATAGGCCCTACCTATTTGGTATGGCCAAAAAGCATCCGCGATTGTCATTGAGTGATTTGAGCTTTTTTCTTTTTTATTGAAAGGGCATTGCCGCAAGATGTGGCACGCTATACAGAAACTCCAAATACTCCCTAGACACCCTGCAGTTACACTTCCACCTCTAGATTTTTTTTCTTTTCTTTGAACGCTTTTTTCTTTCTTTTTTTTTTTTTTTTTGTCGTTCTTTGAACCAGCTATAGACTGTTTTCTTGTGAAAATAAAGGGCAGGTCAACGCCAAAAGCAGTCAATGTACATTTCCTTCTGCGTGACCTCTTTAGACATTCAGGAAAAAGAAAGGGCAAGTTCCGTCTTCAGCCAGTGTCTCTAGGAAATTGGGCACGGGAAATGAAATTCAGAATAAAAACCAAATAATGAGAGAACTGATGTTCTGGGGCTGGAACAACATAGAAAAGACAAATATACATGCAAAGCCTCAAAATGCCTAAGAAACAATGTCCAAACAACGTCCAAAATATGTCACAGACAGGCGAATTTCATTTTTATTGTATTTATTTATTTCAAAATACTGCTGGCTCTTCTGGTGCCATTTTCATAGGGGTCGAGGCTTTGTTTCTCCTTCCTTTTGTGTACTACCCTCGGAACATCAATTTCCATCACGTCAAATGAAGTATCTCCCTCTCTCTCAAGGGTCAGTACACTTCCGACAATCAGTTTCGATGGTAGAGCACGACGGGCCTTCTACACTGTAACTAAGAAAACTCCTTTTTAGGTGTAATTGGGGTGAATTTGGGGTGTATCAGTTGCTTTACTCCCTTATTACACCCTAAATATTTTTTTTTAAGGCACAGGCAGGACTTCTCTTGGCCTCACCGTAATACCTAATACCTTCATCGCTATGTTGGTGGACACTTTTATGTTTTGTATTGTCCGGTTACCATGTAGTTCTTATTGCAGTGCATGCAGTGTATTATAGGTAATCCAAATAAAGGTTATGCCTGTTATTTTAACCGTTGTGTTTCCGTTGCCCCCAGCACAACACCCTTACTGAAGGGTGTTGTCTTGCCTGGGGGGGTAGACATACACCAAAAAGGGAGTCAGTTAGGGTGCCGTTAGATTACACCAACAGAGGTGTTCAGAGAACACCCTTTCTGAGGGGTGTAGTTTTGCCAGAGGGTTTATATATACACAAAAAGGGAGTCAGGGTATCGTCAAATTACACCCAAAAAGGAGTTATATTTTTTAGAGTGTATGATTTTGCTCCACCACATATGTTCTTACGTGCAACGAGGACCTCTTCATTTAAGGTGAAATGGAACGGACAAGACATGTGGTCGAAACGCGCCCAGCTCACCCTGGACCTCAGCAAGCTCACTTATCACCAATTTGGAATGGAAGATGAAAAAACTGTCTTTAATGCCACCCTCCTGGAAATTCATGTAACCTACAAGGGAGATGCAAGTGGTGATGTGTTCAATCACGTGAGTATGACGCGTGGAAATGCACTTAAAAAGAAAGAGAATCCATAATGAAACTCCAGACCAGGGGAAAACTAAATAAGAAAGGACGCACACTTGAATTTTTTTTTTTGTTACCTTTATCAAAACACAAATAGACGAGACTTCGTTGAAGGCAACACGATCGAGCCCTCTATTTTCCAAAACATTTCCGATATATCGCAGCATTGTTAAACAAGAAATATATAGCAAGCCGGCAACATTTTCCTCTCCGACGCGCATGGGTTTGGGGTGGAAGAATATCACAATATTTTTTTAAAAAATTATGTTCTATGCCAGCTGACGAAACTACCTGTTGAAGCCCCCGAAGGCCTTGAAACTAGCCCTTTGTTACGCGATTGGAAAGGGTACCAAGAGTTTTCCAGAATGGGGACCTCCCTCCCCAAGAGGAAGAGATGCGAAGCCCCGGAAAAAACCCGGAAATTTGGAAAAAAAAAAGTTTTTTTTCGTTTATTTTTCTCGTCTCCGGCAAAAAACTGACAAAATTTCCAGGCCACGTAATTGAAAAATGTAAATTTCCGTGCTTCGATGCGTTCCAACCCGCCAACAGATCCTTAGGTGCCTCTTAATATGCCCGCAATCCCCAACTTAGAGCTCCGTCTGGCTGCTCCAAGCGATCGCCATCGCGTTCACATAATGTCGGAGTTCTGGTCGTAGTTCACGGGTTGTTCCAAGTACCGATCGCTGAGTAGACAGCAGTCTCAATGGATGCTCTGCTCTGCATTTATGCCTAGAGGGTGAACACTACTAAGGTTTCTAGCTCATTGTATGCTGTGGCTTGGCCGGCAGTGCTTCGACTCAGCAGTAACCGCGTTTGTTTCCATTTTTTACAATTTTTCGCAAAAAAACCCGAAAGAAAACCTTTTTTTTTTTCGAGCGATCTAAACTTTCCGGAAATTTTGCACCTCTAGTCCTTGCGGGGCAATTGCTATAGGTACCTACGTTTCCCATATATGCGTGTTGCAGATACGTTCTCTAGTGACAGAAGACAAAGTTAAGCACAGCAGCAGAGCAGCTGCCGACTTGTATGCAATTATGTGCTGCAGCTGTGCATTTAGGGCGCAAGGCATGACAATGGGATAATTCTGTGTCGGAAATACACCGTAAAAGGTTTCACTCAAGTTCACCATGCAGTCATTCAGCGCTCGAGGTGTTAAGGCGCGTCGCATCATTTGGGGATGAGCAGGAGCGTACGCCGTTTTCCTAACACATCCAGTCAAGTCACTGTCAAGTGTTACTGAGAAGGGGTACAACGAGAAGGACGTGGTAGGCGCTGCTCCGCGTTCAAGTTTCGTTTTCAGAATAGACACTATGCGTTCTAAGCCTAATGCATGCCCTTGGACAAATATCTGTTTCCTGGAGCTTTCCAGAGTGACCAGTTAGCTGCAAATTGATACAACCTGTTAGCAGCCTCAGCCGGCGTTCACACGGGGCAACTTTTCCCAGCAACTCGAAGCAACTCAAACCAACGTCTTTCGAGCAATTTCGAGTTCGCGCTCACACGTAGCAACTCGGTAGCTCCACCCACAAGCAACCTTATGGCGACCGGAGAATGTGGGTTCGAATCCAACTGGTAGAATCTTTCCTTTAGCTGCTGTTTATCAAGTTTCAGTCAGTTTTATTGCGCGAATAGATCATTATTACCTTCCAGTAATGGCAACTGATACGTTTCCGTGACATTAGTAAGAAAAAGGAAAAGTTATTTTTCAGCTGCACCTGCAGGATTTGAACCCATGAATCTACGCACGAAATCCACAACGCCCTCGGGAGTCACGTGGCAATGCTCCCCTCGCTGATTGGCCGGTGCGCGAGCAACTTGTCAAGTTTTCGGTCGGGGAGCGGTTCGCAGCAACTCTGAGCAACTCGAGCTGCTGGAGGTTGCCGACTGTCAGCAACTCTAGGGTTGCTCATAGTTGCTGGAAAAAAAGTTGCTGTGTGAACGCTGCCTCAACAATTGCAACATTTCAGGGGCAAGATTTCATGCTGCTGAAGCATGGGTCTACAGACACTCGCATAATACTGAGTCCCGGAGCTTTGCTAATGTGGGAGGGCAAGGCAGAAACCGAGTAAGTTCAAGCCCGTATTATTACCACAATTCTCGACCTAGCCACACTGGTAGCACCACAACCGAACACGAATAATGCATGCTGTTGGACGAGCTTCTTACAAGCTCGAGGTATTACTACATTTAACCTGTGGTACTACCACACTGGTAGTACCACACCCGAACACGAATTTTGCTGCAGGACGTGCAGGACATGCTGCAGGACCAACTTCCAGTGGCACGACGACCCATTTACGCAATCGAAACCAAGGGGGAAAAGAATCGTCCAAGAAACCGATGCTCTGCGGCACAACAGCAGAGACGGAAATTTTGAACTTAGTGCATCTTGAACGGGCTATACTGATGTGAACGCGGAGGTATCTGCAGGGTTGTCAGCGGGTTCCGCTACGGGCACTAACGGTGCGTAACGCAAAATAAGAGAAATAAGCATCCACGTGGTACTGGACATCGGTGTAAACACGTATGGCTCCCCTAGCGGCAGCTGAGAGCAACTGTACAAAGACCGCCACGTCTCATTCGAAACGCACGGAGGGCAATGTTTCCGTGGCTACACTTTTCGTGAGGCGGTGTTTGCTCACCGCGGATCTTGGTTGGTGCATGGGTGAGGCCGCGTCGCGTGAGTTTGAGGGAGAGGAGGTACCGAAGAGGGGCGCGAAAGTTGCAACCCGACCAGTTGCTGATGCCTATAGTTCACACCGTTGAAGATAGACGAGAAACCAGGGGACATCACGAGGAAAGCTTACATACACACTGCACTGTTAAAACAGAACTTCACCGCATAGCACGCTCCTAGCCAACCGTCATTCCGAATGATATCGTTCTGTACATTGATTTGTTGAAAATGAGAGGAGGCGCCTATCTGGGACAGATTATCTTGTCCCAGATAGGCGCCTCCCCCCTGTTTTGAACAAATCATGACACAGAATGATATCATTCGGTATGATGGTTGGTCAGGAGCGTGCTATGCGGTGAAGTTCTGTTTTAACAGTGTGGCTTGAAGGAGCTATGAACTGTACCAAGCGAGCCCGCCGACTGTGTCGGCTCCAAACGGCGATTTGAACGTGTTGTCTGTGACACCTTTTGTATAGGTGAATTTGATAGCTACGTATCTTCAGCACCATAGCACGCTCCTGGCCAACAATCTTCCCGAATGACAACGTTCTCGCCCATGATTTGTTGATAACGAGAGGCGAAGTTTATTATGTATCTATTATGCGCGGCTACAAAATGGGCTACGCCTCCCATTTTCAACAAATCAGAGGCAAGAACGTTGTCATTGTGGATGATGGTTGGCTACGAGCGTGCCATGTAGTGAAGTTAATCTTGAAGATGGTAAAGTAGAATGCTATGTGTACCTCCGCGTTGGCGTCTGATTGGGTGCTACAATACTTCAGATGACGTAACGATGGATACAAGTATCTCGACGGCGGTGGGCGTGTACTCGCCCGAATACGAAAGAGAGTGCGTTTTTGTATTAACGTTGCACAAGTTATGAAGGAGAAGAATTGAACAATAGATTCTAAATAGGTTTATGAAGCGTAGAACAACAATATTACATCTATTAAACCCGTAACTAAATACATGCAGATGGGAGTTCTTACCTCCTTTAACGCGACAATGACACAAATTGTAATATGACCTTTCGATATGCCTGTTCGGGCATCATCAGAAAGAAAGAAACAAGAAACAGTACGCCGTCCGAGTTCTACTTATGGCTTAGTCACGACCTTGTAACAATCAGGTAATGACCCTTTGGGACTGTTACATGCGTTATCATCACGATGAATGTGCAAAGACTGAAAACATTTTCTTACCCCCCCCTTCCCCCATCTATGTTCGTGTGCCACGGTCTTTGCATCGTGAAACTCAAAAGAATGACCTGCTTTTAGCACGTGCTCGACAAGTGCTGCGCCGCGATTCACTGCGCGTGGTGGTTTTGATGTTGCTGATGCTCTTGTAGCTCTTAGAAAGCCTCGTGACTTTCCGCGTCCAGTTTCTCCCACGTAGCAGGCACTGCATTGTTCACATTCCAACCTGTATACAACACCACACTCTTCCATGCGGGGCAACCTCTGCACCTCCTCTGTGGCGCACCGTTCTTCTTTCTCATTCTGATGATGATGATGATGATGATGCCCGAACACGCATTGAAACGTCGTATTACATTTTGATTCATTGTTGTTTGCGTTAAGCCAGTGTGTGTATAAGCTTTCCCTCAGTTCGTACCGTTGTTAATTTCACGCGTTATACTGTCACCAGCTCCCTTGGCATAGTGGTTAGCATGATCGCTTTCCACGCCGAGACTGGGAGGTGACACGGGTTCGAATCCTGTCACCTGTTTTCCCTGGGTTTTCCGAAGACTTTCCAGACGAATGTTGGCACAGTTCCCCCTGAAGTCGGCCCAGGACGCATACTAACCCCCTCTGTCCTTCCTGCTGTACTCTCTCCATCTGTCTACGTCTGTACGCCGCTCATGGCCACAGTTGCTTCGCGGCGCTAACACGAAATTTAATAAAAAAGGAACGCGTTAAGGATGGTTCACACTGCCATGTTCGCGCTTACGTAGTACCCATCTCGTTGCCGGAATCGTTCCTCCATCGTTCACATTACTACGTTTCGGCGCTCCGTTCCTCCAATGAGGAGCGGCCTCCTAGAGCGCCATCCTTCGGAAGAAAAGTGAAATAGAGCCACAGAGTAGCATGGCGTCCAGCACCCCGGTGCCGGCTGCTTTCGAAGACAATCAGACATTCCTTGACGATGTTCTTAACTGTTGATGTTCTTAACTTAACGCCATCGTCGACAGTGCAACGTACAACTCGCTACTTCGGACAGATTCATTGAGTGAAGATATCACCTGACAGACCCACTGCTATGCTAATTGTCATCCATGAGTTTTCTTTTTTCGTGGCATCCCTGTAGTCGCTTCTTTTGCTATTGTATAGCCAGGGAAACTTCTCAACTTGGAGAATAAGAACTTCTAAGGCATCCAATGTTTCCGCCATCTTTGCAAGGAGACGCGCGAGACAAAACGCTCGCGCGGCATCAGAACTCTTCTGCCATCCTATTGGCCAGTGCGCTTACGGTTACGGAGCTTGCGGGAGAAAAGTTTCAGTTGCCTCAACTCCTTGCGGAAACGATCTTGCGGGCGCCGTCTCTTCGTCGTCATGGCAACCCCCACCGTAAGCGCCCGTAACCCGTAGACGCAAGCGTAAACGTGACAGTGTGAACCAGCCTTTACTGTTGCCACGGCAACCGACTACGGCAGAGCGAAAAGCACATGCAGCGGGAAAAAGTGGACCCGACCGTACCCCACGCGGTACGGTTACCTGCGCCTACGCAGTTGACCAATGAGCGAACGATCATCCCTGCTCGCTTATGGCACACTCGTCTGTGATTGGCCAAACACGGCCGCTTTTGGCACCAAGAAAGCATGCAGCTGCGCAGTGTGACGAACGACAACCGCATTCACATTCCGCCTCCACACCGCACCAGTAATGAAGACAAGTTGTAGTGGGGACTAGGCTTAAGCACTGCACGTGGCTAGATTGGCGGTGCGATTAATTACTATCACAATGTACTTGTTAGCTTATATGTCAGGGACAATGTCATCTCGAGGCGTTTGACGTTTTACAGCGATGAGATCACCATCAAGGATAACGGCGTTCAATTGTTCAGCCACAAGGGAAAGACCGACTCCCTGCGTGTCATCACGAAGGTCATGCGCGGCCAAATCGTGACTGGGGAAGCAGGGAAGCCTCCCACGCTGGTGACTTCCACCAGATACGACATACCGGCCTCTGGTTCAACGAACTATTCGGAAGTCGAAGTGAACAAACATTTCAAGCTCACCAACTGCGTTGTGGTAAGTAATCGCTTTGTCCTGTGTGACTTTTCAGTTTTAGTTTTGTCTTCTTCCTTTCCTTTCCTTATATCCTTTGTTTTTTCTTGTCTTCTTTCCCTTTTTTTTCTTCTTTTCCTTTCCTTCCCTTTTCTTTACTCCCCCTTTTCTCCTTTTTCCTTCCCCTTTTCTTCGTCCTCTTTTCTTTCCTTCTTCCCTTCTTTATCTCTTTTTGTTTGGAGTAGCAAGCCGACCTTCGTCTCGCTGAGCTTTCCTTTCTTTTTCCTAATAAACATATCCCCCCACCCCCCGTCTACCGATTGGTACGAACCGTGGAGGAAAGAAGGAAAGGAGGCGGCTCTTCGAGAGAAGAGAGCAGCGTGGGGCAAGTGACCCGAGGATAGGAGGTGAACTGTAGCTTCTTTGGAGGCATGCGAGGATGGCGTCACCTGAATAGCCCAATGAGGTCGCTCTGCACACGCCACTTTCTGGGGGGGGGGGGGTCATTTCGGCGCACTGCCACCACACCTATCCATGCTTTCCGAGACTATGCGTTGTTGGGGGCTCCCGTAGAGATGGATATGTAACCGAAATCGGAAGGCGAGCGGTGACGTCACTGGAGTGCCCCCCCCCCCATCTCGGCTTCACTTCTCAGAGCCATACACTCTTAAAAATGAACTTCACGGCATAGCACACAACTAGCGAACCATCACCTTGAATGATATCGTTATCTGCACTGATTTGTTGGAAATGGGAGGCGTACGCCTTTTCTGTGACACTTATGCTGTTCATAATTGTCACAGAAAAGGCGCACGCCTCCCGTTTTCAACAAATCAGGGCAGATAACGATATCATTCGAGATGATGGTTGGCTAGGAGCGTGCTATGCGGTGAAGTTCATTTTTAAGAGTGTAGGGCTCCTCCTCTCTCTTTCTTTCCTCCATGGTACGAACGGTAACGCTTCTTCTTTACAGTAGGCTGTTTCAGTGAATCGTTCTTGCTGAAATGGGTCGACTTAAGCTTCCGCTGCCGCGCAATTAAAGGATTGCATTCCGAGTCCTTCAATCTCCACATTGGCTCGACTAAAAAGCTGACTGTTTGCTGCGGTCATATAGTGCGTCTATTTATCAATTACAATAGCCGCATATACGCGTCAAAACAAGGCGTTCGCCCGATATTTTCAATAGATCAGAGGAGAGAACGGCGAAGACAGAGAAAGAAAACGTGTCTTACCACTTCCTCTTCTTGCGGTCTTTCGTAAAAGTGCGTTGTATCTCGCAGAGGTATGTAGCCAGTTCTTCTCCTGGTAAGCACTTCGATCCCCGGGACTTATATTTTTATTGCCAGCTTTGTGGAAACCCATCGGACATTCATAGAAGCCGCCTCACCAGAGGGCTCTTTTCACTATCAGGGGTGGATATATTTATTAAATAAACGAAGGAAAGGAAAAAGTTAGCCAGGCAAAGACCCGGCTCGCTATTCTAAAATAGCAAAAAGGGGGGAAACGGAAAATGAGAACATGGAAAAAGAAAGAAAGAAGGAATAAGAGAGACACTAGAACACCGTCACATGCAGTTCACGAGTCTTCAGGCTTGGAGAAAACCGATGACAGCGGAAGTGACAGCTTCAGGTTCACTATGAATTTTCGCTGGATCCTTCGGGTAGCAATGTGGGCTTCTGCCATAGTACAAGTACCGAAATCATTAAGGTGGAGCCAGACATCTACAAGATACTCAAAAATGTATTTAAGCTAAGATAATAAATAACGTAACGTTATAATGTAATTAAGATAACAGTATAAATACACGAACATTTAAGTAATTAAGATAGAGTACAAAATACTTCGAAAAGCATTTCAAACACAATTAAGATAGTATTTATCCTTGAACGCAAAAAGTCGCCCGTCATTGGTCAATGCGGCAAGTCGCCGCTACGTGAATCACCTGAACCCCGCGCACTACGCTAGCCGCCGCTGTGTGATAGGAGTCATCTAAACGCAAGTCCCAAAAAGATGACAAAGAGATACCAACAACTCCACTAATTACATGTGTGAACCAGAACAAAGCAAACTTCTAGCAGGTCCCTTCTCGGCGAGGTCAGAATTCAGCACTGTTAGAAAAAAAGGTATAAAGAAGGTATAATAATGGGCTATTGTACCTTTTTTATACCTTCTGTTGCAGATATATACCTTTGGAGGGTATAGAAAACGTACAAAGTTCCGATTTATACCTCCAAGCATGCACAAGGGTATAAAAGAGGTATGAAGCAGGGATAACGTAACATATTTATACCTCATTATCACGTGTTTATACCTCGCGCATAACATACAACCGAGGCTATACCTCCTAAGGTAAAACTGCAGGCTGTTTATACCTTCATCGTTTTTATACCTTTGCTTGCACCACGTGTTGAATCACATAATTTTCTTTTGTTGAAGCGGTGTCATTTAAGATAAGCACTAATTTGTTTAAGAAACACAGACTTCGTTAGAGTTGCATTTACAATCTATAGGTTGAGCTTATGACTGCGTTATATGTGTACCTGAAATAATTAGATCTTGCCGTTCTCACGCGTATGGTTGTCCGCCAGGCAAAGGGTGCTCCACAGTTTGCGAAGTCGCCAAGCCGTATATCAGTATTTGTTGTCCTTTAGATGTCGATATCTGGATTTGATCGACCCAAACTGCCAAACTCGCGGAACGGGTATTCCTCTTTGAACCTTTTCTTTTTATATATTATTTTATTTTATATTTGTCTTTATACGAGGAATTCGTGTGGTGTACTCGAGCGTTACTCTTAAATGGTTTGCATATGTGAGTGTGGTAAAAAAGAAAAAACGTTTTTCTTCTCATCAAATGTTATTTCAACTCCCTCTCCTAAAATTTTGTCGCAAACTGGATTAGAATATACCTCTGCAGAGGTACAGTTTATGTGAAGAAAAGGTATAAATTCTATACTTGCACTAGGGTATAAACTATATATACCTTTCCGGAGGGTATAAATTTATATCCTAAAAGGTACGAGTTATTGCACGGGCGATTTATACCCTAAAAGGTATAAATTTTTCTAACAGTGAGCGTCTCCGCGTCAAGGCACACGTAACAGAACCCTGGCACGCCAAGGATTAGTACACACGGAGCAAGATCTCTAAATGGAGACTTCCAAGAAGGGCCAATGTCCGGGTCTAAAGTCACTATCCGTGTCAAGCCCGAGGGACTCAGGAAATTTCCACTGAACAAACGAGATAATGGAAAGACGAGACACAGAAAGTTTGAGAGGGAGATACAAAATATGTAATTAGAGTATTGAGTAGAAAATACCAGAAAATGTATTTTAAATAGCGTATAAATACACAAAAGAAAAAAGTATTGAGTAGAGTACCAAAATACCCCAAATTGTATTTAAAATACAGTATACAATACAATACTCCAAATACGCACAAATCTGGGTGGAGCAGATGGAGCAGCTTACCTTCAAGAGGCACTTACCTTCAAGAAGCAGTAGACTCCATCCGTGGTTGATGAACCCCAAGAAAAGGTTGATCCTTGCGACGTCCTTAGAAAATAGCTTCGTGCTGAGAGTGTTAAACCGTTGCAGGTGCAGATGGAAGATGCGGCTTGAGATATCTATACAATCAATCTGGTGTGGCCCACCAATGTAGTCACGGGAGCAGAATCAACATACACAACTGACCAGTCCAAAGAACACAAGATTAATCCACGTGAATTCCTCACGCCTCAAATTCCCCGTCCCCAAACCATTTTTGTCATCCTTCTATCGCACCTTTCCCATTCGAGACTGTTGACAATTGAGACTGTTGACAATTGAGCCTCTGTATGCAATAAGGGGATGAGTCGAAAAATCCCGAACCGAGAAAACTTCAAGTGAATACTTGGTAAAGTGATTGCAGATGAGTTTCCTCAAGTAACCCAAATCCAATATATGTAACATATATGCATGTGTCTACGCTACATGCATGTCCTGTTAGCACCGCTTCTGGGTGTGTGACTTAGCAGAAATTGAACAAAACACAGCAGCATGACATATCCCCTTTTGCTATAAACACCACACGGACAGAGTTTTCGTGCAGGAAAAAAACAAAAAAAAAACTGTTTTCACGAGTCGGACTTTCATGGTGATGGCAGGATGGCCGAAGTTACTTTTGTGCAGTGGAGCAGCCTAGATCGTAATTATCGTGGTGCTGAACAAGCACAGTATTGAAGATAATGTTCCGTATGACCAGCAAAATATGATTTATTAGCATAGTGCACACATTTTTCCGATTACAACGCTCAGTAGCAGTGCTGACACGGTCACATGAGGTAGGAAGAACGCGTTTTTCGAGCGGAAGTCGAAGTTGATTTCGGCATCGTAGCAAAATTTAACTTACATCATTTGTATGCATGTGTCGAAACAGGACCGGATCTGTGTGTCCATCGCATTGACACACATACATTTCCTGTTTCTTATCCTCCTACACTCTAAGAAAAAAAGGAGTGCTTGTATTCCTTTTGGGGACTAAATGCCTCGCCACCAAAAATAGTCCCTTTTGGGAGTAAATGCACGGGAGTAAATGAGTGTCACAGAGTGTAAACTGCGTTTCCCGCGCAGTTGTAAGAGTCCCAAGTACATAATTCGTGTTCATGCGTGAAAATACTTTGAAGCAAACCGTCAACCGTAATATATCGCGTGATATAAAAACTTGCGCCATTCATAGGGCACAATTTGCGGAGAAAGATGCGCTAACTGTTTCTTACTCTGTGTGGTTGGGATAATGCTACATGGTCTGAGTCATACAGCCTGATGCCGCACAAAATGACCAAGGGCACATATTTACGTAGACTGTTGCATTCAGGAGACCATGCGCGAAGTTTAGTGACGATTTGCAGTCCTGGGGAGTAAATGTCGGGACTAAATGTCGGGGTAGGGGACTAAAATGGGGAGTAATCCCAGACTAGGGGAGTAGAATCTGCAATTACTCCCCGTTTTACTCTTTTTTTTTTTTTCTTAGAGTGTATAGTGAGTCAATAAATTGCAATACGGCCCTAAACTTTCTTTGGCAGGTACATACTGGTATCCAGATGTCATTGCAACAAAAATACTAGAAAGGGGATAATCCGACTTATCCCCTTATTGCATACTGAGGTTCAATTAGTGTTCGTTAAGTCCGTTTCGCATCGGCTCTGTCAACCAGCGACCTCATCACGTTTGCCCGAGTGCAGTGCCTGGAACTCCCAACTCGGCGACCTACAGCTGACCACATTCCGCGTAGGCTCTTTCTTTGAGATAACCGCTGGTTCGGCGCTTCGCTTCCTCTTGGGCATCCACCAAGTATCGGACCTATGGATGTCGGCTCTCCGAAGGACCACACCTTGTGTATATAGCGGCATCAGCGTAGATTCGTCGCGAGGACTTGGCGTACCGAGTCGAATCCCACAATCCTTTGCGAAGCTTCGGAACTGGGCGAGAAGTGCGAGTCGTGATCTGACGGGATCCCGTTCGGGTATAGACCGAATCGAGAAAATGTCAACTTCATTTTGCTAGCGAACTGCTCTGGATATCGTAGTCTTGAGTACAGAGGGCCATTAAAAAATCCCAATAAGACGTCTGATGAATGTGTGTATGTGTGTCCTTTACCGAATAGCGCGAAAGGTTTTGATGTGCGCAATTGGTTCCCTCCGAAAGAAAAAAAAAACTAACATAAACATGCCTCCGTGCGTTCACCATTAACTCGTCAATCTGGGTATAACGAGAACGAGAATGTATGATGCTATGTAACGGATGAGGTTCGCTGGTCAGTGAGGGTCAGCGCCTTTTTGCCTTTGCCGCCGTAGACCAGTTTTGCCAGTTCTCCGGGAGAATTGTGGATAGAAGGAGCAGCAACCATAACAGAGCCAGGAGCAATGCTTTGTGCAGAACCCCGAACAGCCTTGTAGCAGACGACAGCTGAGCAGCAGACAACATTTTTCTGGACCAATCAGCGAGCGTGATCCTTGTAGCGTCAGCGCCAAGTTCCAGGCAGGCTTGTACTACTCTCCACCGCCGTTCCGCCAGGCGGCTTTTCTGCGGCGTGCTTTAAATTCAATTTCTGCGATAATTATGACTCTGTGGTGTGAATTACTTCGCATGGCGGAGCTTACTGGCCTACTTAGCAGCTTTATACGAAGAAAACAGGGCGTTAAAAATTACTTCTGTGCTACCATAAGCCTCCCCCAGACTGGGAAATCGTTCTGGTAGAGTGAGAGGCAGGAAAATGGCGAAGTTCTCGTTTCACAAAGGGACAAGAGTTGCGTCGGTATTCATGAAACGAAATATTTTCAATAGGTGACCGGAATCATCGGAGCACCGTGAGCCAGGAGGAGACCGCACCTACCATTGCCTACAGTAATGTGAGTTATCGCCACTATCACACTACCTTTTTTTATTAGGGGGCAGGCAAGGTAAATCTAAACTGGTAGCAAAAGCCAGCGGGACGTACCAATTCGAACCCATCGGCACGGCTATCATCAAAAGGCGCGAGCGGTCCTTGATGTTGCTTGTAGGGGTACGATTGTAAACACACAAAAATTTTATATATTTGGGACATGCGTATGGATTTTGTGTGCATTAGTAACTTAGTCATGACTCTTTCAATGCAGGAAAGCTTCCTGTTGCCTCACTAAGGTGCCCCAGAAAACGTGTAATTGAATTAAAATAAAATAGTTACGTCACCTGGAATAATGCGGACAACGACATTTGCTCTTAATAGGTTTTTGCCACTTCCTGAGGTGAATGTCGTGTAAGGTAAATTTCATTATGTAAATTTTTGCGAACTGAAGTCAGACTCTTGCCAAGTAAAGGTCACTTTTTTTTTACCCCACCAATGTGAAGAACGTCTCTAACTTACCCAAATTAATGATAATTGACAGGAACATTCAGGGGCTATCCCATCAGAAAAAAATAACCGAACATCATGCTCTACGGAGCTAGCGCGCGACGAAGTTTCCAGCGCAATCCTTGTCAGCCCGACGAAAGGTGGTGGGAAACCCAGACCATACCTGCAACGCAGAAAGAGATAACACAGGTATGGCTTATCGCGCCCGACTTTCTCTGGGATGGCACTTTCCCTCTCCCAATTTCAGAAACTGTCACTTTTTCTACTATCACTATGTGGGCTGGGTTTGGAACCTCCATTCGTCGGTCTGAGAGTATCGCAAGGTTAATTATGTAGACATTTTACGAGCTGAGCTCGGAAATTTGCCTAGTAGAGCTCACTTTTTACCGCACCAATGTGAGCAGCATGTCGAATTTACTCAAATTCATGATACTCAACTAATCAACTGATTCATTCATGATAGTCAACATCACTGCCAATATGGCAGTGATGTTGACGAGCTCATCGTGTCATCGGAAAAAAATAATCGGACATCACGCTTTCATGCTTTTCGGAGCCCCGGATCGTAACGTGCGACGACTTTTTGAACGCAATCGCTGCCAGACCGACGAAAGGAGGCTACAAGCCCAGCCCACAGATTGACGGTAGAAAAAGTCACAGTTCCTGAAACTGAGGGAGGGGAAGCATGATCCCAGCGAAACCTGGACACCGTAAGCCATGCTTGTGTAATCGCTGTCTGTGATGCCAGTGTGGGCTAGGTTTCCAACCTCCGTTCCTCGTACTGACAACGACTGCGGTGAAAAATTCGTCGCGCGCTATCCTCTGGCACCTGGGTAGCGCGTTGATGTTCAGGGATAGTGCCAATGGGATAGTTCCTAAATATTCCTGTCCATTATCATTAATTTGTTTAAATTAGACACGCTGTTTACGTTGGTAGGGTTAAAATCGTAACCTGTGCCTCGCAAATTTCCGACTGGGGTTCACGAAACTTATGTTACACGACATTCTTATGAGGAGTTGGCAAAAGCCTAGTAAGAACACGTGACGTTGATCGCACGATCTATGTGGTGTAGGTTTTCTAATTATCATTATTGTAATTGAATGACACGTGTTCTGGGACACCCTGCATACGAAATCATCAGCCTCCACGAGCAAGTTTTCGCATTCTGCTCGCTTGCGCATCTGTGGGCTGTTTATATCGGTTATATCTCCCTCAGTATGGTTCCCTCAAGTTTGGTTATGTTGGTGAGCCGAAGGCTTTGGAAATTTTCGCTACAGCTGTTCGGAATACAAGCGGCAACGCGGTACGCCGATGTAAAAGCGTCATGCACTGCCTATTATTCATACCGCTGACGTCAGGTGTTACGGCATTCGTGCATAGTTTGGATAGACGGCGCCGATGGTCTCTATCAGGGCATCACGATGAAGACGGGGGGCCCGCGGGAGTTTTGCTACCTGTTTAGGTATAGCAATTTCCTTTCTTAATGATTTTTTAGAAGCAGTGGGGAGAGGGCGGGGGGGGGGAGTGGGAGGGCAGGGCTTCTGCGAGTCAAGTGGCGCCCGCAGCTACATTGTCTGGGCTCACAAAAGCTACGTTTCTGGAACGTAGAGAGCTAAAATAATTCATAAGTTGTGTTGCAACGGCAATGTTAACTTGCTGAAGCCAGTGCGTACGGCAACGTACCCCCTTGCCCCCACCCCCCACCCCCCGTGAGGGCACGCCTTCGCATGGCTTGACTAATATTCGATTGTTATTACAGGGGAAAATAGTCATTAACTTTAAAGGTGTTCTAACATCGAGAGTCCAGGACTTTTCCGTTTCTTTATTGTGTTAAGTTGTCTTTATTTAAGTTTTCTTATGTGAAGTTTTCTTTATGTCTTTATTAAGTTTCCTTTTCACTAAAATTATGCAGTGTCTTTTCAGTTCATGCAAATCGGCGTATGGAGGAACGAGAGTGGTTGTCCTGTTCCATTGAAAATTGGAAGCCACGGGAAAGGAATATGTTGCCAACGATAGTTTTGTGTTTCTAGCGTCCGCGCAGCCGTTTGAAGCAGAGTTTCTCAATTCCTGGACAGACGCCGTGCTGTACCGCATCAAAATGTTATCCCAAACTGGTGCATGTGCAGTGCTCTCATTGGTCTTCTCAAGTCACGTGTCCTGTTCGAAGCTTCCAACGGGATGAAATTGAGCCCTTATTCGTTCGTCACTTGTCCTGCGCTTTGGGGTGCCTCCTCCTATTCTTTTCCATAGGTCTTAAAAGACCACACGGGCCGTGTCTATGTAAATACTCGATACGTAGAACACTACACACACACAGCAGCTGATTTCGTAACGCTGTTTATTCTTTCTTTTTTCTTGCAGTAGCGAAGACTGGAAGGCAACTTTCTCCGCACCGACGCACGACACCCCATGGTGTCAAAAATGTGTTTGAAATAAACCCACATTCGCTCTGCAGCGCGTGTTGTCACTTTATTTTCATTAAACCCGTTTTATTTGCACGAGGGAGTTGGGCTGTGACAAACGGTGGAGAGAAGAAAAAAAGGAGGGTCTGTATGCACTGCGGGCTGTCTTCAGGAGGAAGCCAGTTCTGTCTGAGTTGTGGTGAAGGTAACGCCAGCCATCATTCGAGAAGGGAGACTATTTTATGTAGCTTTAGGGCCACTTTAGCAGTGCTAAGCAGCTCGTCTGAAGTCTTTGCAGTTTGGTGTCACAAAACGGGACAATCACATACAAAATGGGACAATCACATACAAGGTCTCAAGTTCCCTAAGAAATTAACGATGAAAGATGGAAGTCACTGAAAAGGTTAGCCAGCTGTAGGACTCGAACCCACATCTTCTGGATTGCCGGTCCAGGGCTCTACCAATTGAGCTAAGCTAACACGCCTGACCAGCTGGACAAACCAGCCACTCTCCCTCACTCATCCTCCTTTCACTCTTACGTTTTTGCACACTCACACACACATTCATACGGTTTGTCCTTTACTGGTTTGTCCCTTCAGATGACGCACCCTGGAAGTAGCGTTAGAAGGCGTGTTAGCTTAGCTTAAATGGTAGAGCCCTGGACCGGTAATCCAGAAGATGTGGCTTCGAATCCTACAGCTGGCGAACTTTTTCAGTGACTTCCATCTTTCATAAAAAAAAAATGTTTTAGCGCACCGCACTCCTGCAGCACCTAGCGGTTGACTGTTCCTGCCACCAAGAGTAACCAAAACGACCGTCTGCAGCAATCACTAAGAGTCACCCAGCAGTCGTCTGCAACTGTCAATAAGAGCCACGTAGCGGTCGTCTCCAACTGTCACTAAGAGTCACCTAGCGGTCGTCTGAAACAGTCAATAAGAGTCACGTAGCGGCCGTTCGTAGCTGCCGCCAAGAGCCACCAGGGGATCGTATGCAACTGTCACCAAGCTGCCACCTATAACTGTCGTCTTCAACCAGAGCTCTGCCTGCAGCTGTCATCGAAGGTCTCCTAGCCATCGATTTATAGGGCTGTTGCACTGAAGTTTGCACAGCGCCATTTCGGGCCCAAACGGCCGCGGATCCCAACAGCAAGGAGTTCCATCAGCGGGTTTTGTATGGTGTGTCAAACGGTATGGTGCCAAGGAAGCTACAAAACCTGTAGGAAATCAACAGAAAAAGCGGTGCTTCTTGAAAAGCGCGAACAACTCGAAACCGTGTACTTGAAAGTGCCGCGTCGTCTGCTAAACTGGGGAGTGTTGCATGATTTGGGGCGCTGATGTTGCTGCTCACTCGCGCCACCTGGCCCAGAGCAACAGGCCCATAGGAAGACTCTACAGAACGGATTGGCGGCGCCTGCAATGCACTCCTGCTCCTGTACTAGCCTGGCCGCCCCCGCGCAGCCATCCTTTGACACGGACAGTGTGAGTCAACGAGTTTGGAAAGCCATCCTGCGAAGCATGATGTAAAGCCCCGAGACTAGGGAACCACGAAGTGACAGACAGGAACACGAAACCTTGAACCCCAGGACCTACCTTGGCAGAGGAAGAAGCTTCTGACGTCACACAGAACTGTCGTGAGTGAGCAGTTTAGGTTCCTTGTTTCATCGGCGGATACCTTATAGGCACTGCTTCTGGGACCGAACTTTCGTCTACCAGCTGGCTTGCTTCCTAGCCATTTTTTTCATTGTCACATCCTGCGAAGTCACGTGTCATGACAGAACGACGACACGAGCGAATGGGGAGGACGACGATGGCCAGCGGAAGAAGCGAGACGCGCTCTGTGCGTTGTTGTTGCGTGTGTGCGGCCCTTCTGGGGGCGTGTAGAATTGAGCCCTGCCGTCGGTGTCACACCGTGAATGATGTGGATCATATCCTATCTGTGCGTTCGTCCACGACGCCGATATCTCTTTGCTTCTCAGCGGCAGAGATGGGCAAGTTACCGCCTCTGAACGTGTTGAAGCAGCGATACGAACTGCTGAGTCGCTGGGATAAAGAAATCGTAACGAATAACGAACCTAGCAAGCCCTTACGAGGACGAAATCAATTCGTTGCAGGCTACATACAGTTAACTGTCATCTTCAAGCTGCTCCGCGGACTAACCGAAACCACGCTGATGCAACTAGAAACTACAAGCTTGAAGTTTGGTGTCGATACAGTCTTGCACGGAACGCAAACTCCATTGACACACATAAGAGTTCGGCAGAGTGCGGTGAACTGTGATTAGTTGCTGCTTCATGCACACGAAAGGCCAAGCAGACACACGGACTGCCGGGGACGCATGCTGACGAAATATTCAGATCAGAACTCTCAGCCAAGCAGTTCAAGCTCCAAACCTACGTGCTGTGATTCACCGCGCTTGAAAGTTGCCCTGTCGCACGATGCACGGGACCTGCAAAGTTCAATGAAAGCATGGCAAACATTTACCTGTAGTGATCGGAGACGCACGACATATTACATAATGCAGCTCAGAAAATATGTTAACGATAAAACATTACGCTCGATTCCCGTGTCGGTCTCTTCAACCCTGCAACAAACAACAAGATTTGAAATTTAAGTGTGGTAAGAAAAAAAAAACACCATTCAGCGAGGTAGAATTCCGCCCTCACTTGTGCGATTGATTTATCTCCGTATGTCATATTACATATGAGAAATCACATGGACCTGCGAGTTTCCAACGAAAAATGAGGACTGCTTCTGCCCACACAAAGGCGAAGCAACCGAATGTTCTGAAGCACTTATTTTCAAAGCACAGTTTCGTAGCAAGCAATGAAACAATGTGGACATATGTGAAAAAATTTGGAACCCGAGACAGGGACAGAGGAGGGACGACACGACACGTTCTCACTTTGAGAACGTGTCGTGTCGTTCACACGTTCACACGTCGTTCACACGTTCACACGTTCTCACTTTGAGAACGTGTCGTGTCGTCCCTCCTCTGTCCCTTTCTCGGGTTCCAAATTTTTTCACCATGTACCAGCTGGCCTGCACCCTTGCCCTTTTGCCATTACTGTGGACATATGTGTGCGTACATGACATCAAGCTCAAGTAAGGAGTGAACGAACTGCCTGTGTCTTCAGTCTCGCTGAACGAACGATGAAGTGGACGAGAAACACGTGACCTCAGCGATCTCGCCGGTCTCCTCTCAGTGATCCAAAGAGTTCCACGCTCACCCGTTATCTGCATTCCGTTGTCCAAGACTCATCTGATCCCACAAGCCATCCAACCTGCCATGTTTTTTTTTTCTTCACTGCAACAAAACAGTTGCCTGCGTATGACTAACCATAAGCACAGCTGGTACCTAACGGAGTCTGAATTGTTTCCCTTGATCCCTATGACAAAGAATTGGAATGGTGACCCTGTAGCCAGTAAGACGCAAACAAGATCCAGATGCCTTTCCTCATAATCACGTTGCAGTCTGGAAATCAACGGAGGTCACATCGTTTTCCTTGGTGCGACAAAGCCTGCGACGAAGCATATGGATGGTGACCTTTTAATGAATAAAGATTAGCAAAAGATTCAGGTACGTGCTGGTGCCTTTCCACATAAGCTCGCAATCGCCTGGAAATCTGAAACGCGTATAACGACGCCAGGCTCCAACAGCTCCACGCAGAGTCCATAGTTTGAGATAATTCACACAACACTGAGCAAGCGACCAATGAGAGTGCAACGTGGTAGATAATTCTGGTTATTATATTATGTCGTTAACCACCAACACTCTTTGTACGTTCTAAGCAGGACCCTTCGACATGGAATTCCCCTTGGGTCCTCGCGTCCAGTATATTTTTGAACGCACAATTTTCTTGCGCTACAAGGAATAAACAATTTCAATTTGAATACTACTTTACTACGCGTACAGGAGCACACAGTATTCAACGTATAAAACACAACAGCAACAGTGGCCACCACAATCGCGGAATATGGCAGTTATTAGCTTCTTCTGGCTGTTTAATCTCGGCTTCTGCCTCTTTTGTAACCTTCAGCAGTGGCTCCTTGGTCTTCCTACGTCTCAAAATTTCTTCTCGCCTTTTCTTCCTCTTCTTAGCTTCGCGGTCGTTTATCAACGCTGCTCGGACGTCATCTCTCTCTGCGTCCGTCAAGAAATAATTGATCGCGATCGGATCGCCCAGATTACACTCGTGCGCAAACACCCTGGGGTCCTTTGTGGCCAGGTCGTAGCCCGTGTCCCCCTTGAACTTTGCAATGTCAATTACTCGACTCCCCTGAGAGTAGAGGAGGAAGACCAGAGTTTCTGGACGTCCATATGTTGGGAAGGGACCGCTGTAGAGGATGAGCTCATCGCCACAGTACACGTCCTTGGTGACGATGTTGACCACCAGCCAGTACTGCCAGAACATGAAGGTGATGTCCGTAAGAAAGAGTGTGTACAGGTTCCCTTCTTTCATGTCGAAGGAAACGTGTAAGGGTTCGAGCCAGAGCTGCTGAGCTACAAAAAAGTTGCCCATTCGGATTTTGCGGCCGTAGCCGTAGTCGACGTTGATTAGTTGCTTCGGTACGTCCGCCAAGAAGTGAGGTATGACGCCGTCCCTGGTTAGGTTTCCTCTGTAAGCGTCGAAGATATCTTTGGGTCGGTGGCTATCCGAGAGTAGGGCATGTGCTTGGAACTTGTTCTGCAGCAGAGAGTTAAGGGGTTAGGAACGGCCCGATATGGAACCCAAAAAGTTGCGTCGAAGGTTAATAATAATTTAAGATCGTTGACGTTAATATCAAGGTCATATCAAGTACTGACAGATGGTTGGTTCGAATCCTACCACCGCCTGTGCTTAGGAAAATTGGTGTTTCCTTCAGACTTTGAAGACGTATGTTGAAACAGTGCCCTTAGCCCAGCAGAGGGCACATGGGACCACAGGGCCAGGAACAGTACATTCTCTTTGGGCTTGAGTCAGGCGGAGCAAGCTATGAAGCCATTGGACCAGGCGGGTACATCAAAAGATTGGGCTAGGGCCTAGAGATCCGGTGCTCCGCTGTCTATGGCGTAGTACTAATTTTTCATCACAGGCCAATAAGAAACTTTTAACTGCATGAAGCTGGCCTGAGGTTGTGACATCATTTACTTACGTCATCGCCTGCAAAGCTTCGTTTGTGCCGTTTCACCCTTCTGCGTACAGCCGTGAGGGAGTCTGCAGAGAATCCTCTTGTCACGAGAGGTTCTTGAAAGCCAAACCTTCTGCGGAATGCAACAGTCTGGTCAGTGGACTTGACGTCGCCCTGATCGGAGACAACGAAGACGTATTGCCGACGATGCGCTAGGGGCGAGTGCTTCACGATGAAGTCACGTTTGGCTAGATTTTCGTCGTTCACGTTCACGATGGCCCTTGGGACGTCTTCAGGGTCTTGCAGGAGAAGGCGCGTGTAGAGACGTCCTGGCTTGATGTCATTTACAGTATTTAACGGTGGTCCTTCATATTCGTCCATGCTAGACCCATTAACGGCGGGGCTATGGTTCGACGTGTGGATTAGAAGGTCTGGTAGTAGCTCGGTCAACGCCGCAGAGCTGACGTGGTAAAGGTCCGAGCTAAGGATAGCAAACGCGAGCAGAGGGACAAGCATTGCATATGTTAGAACGCACACGGGAACACGAGCACAGGATACGATGGTCGAGCTTTCGACCTTCTTCCTCTTCTTGTGTGGCACATTGCTGTAGAACCATTAATTGAAGGACGAAGAAGTAGCAGAAGAAGGACTGACCATAGCCTCCTATATACTGATCAGTATATAGGAGGCTGTGGACTGACGCTGGTAAGGATGTTCGCGAGGAAAAATCGAGGCGGGCTCACTCGTGTCCGAGCCCAGTTTTTTACTCGAAAAGGTCAAGATGTCCGCTTGCTTCGCTCCTTTAATTCGATTTTAATGAAATAAATACCACTGATGGCCACTAACTATGTCTACAGTAGTTTAAGTATAACTGCTAACTAGTTTGTGATTGAGTAGTTTAACTAGTAGTTCAACTACTTTTCGGGGGAGTAGTTAAAACTACTTTTTTAACTACTGCAATGTAGTTTAACTACATCTATAACTACTTAACGTTGTCCACCAACACTAATATCTTGTAGTGTTCTTCGGCACCTAAATATGAATCACAAGCAGTAATAAACTTTGGCTCAAGCCATTGCTATGATCGTCAAATACAAAGCTTGCGGCGGGATTCTTCCTGTGCGAACGCGATAATCTAAGTTGCCGAATTATTTCACAGCAAATGAGGCTTCATTAGGCAAGCATTAAAAGTGAAGATTTAGTACACATGCACGACACAATTGCTCTGCACCTCCGTTCTCATCAAACAAGTAGCTCAAAGTATCTGTTTCTCTGCGTGTTTTAGTGATATTTATTCACTTGTACCTAGTGTACTAACACACTAATTGTTGGGATTGGGGAATGTACTTTTCTTTGGTTTGGGTTGTTTGTTTGTTTGTTTGTTTGTTGTTTGTTTTGGGAGTAGCAGAACTAGTCAGGAGACAAGTTCAATTTCTCCCTGGTTTTCTTTTAAATAATCAATCAATCAATCAATCGGAAGCACAATCGTGCCGTAAAGCTTGCGGCATAATCGGAAGTAATTGGTGCCTTCAGTAACCTATAACTACTGTTGTTAACTAGTAGTTATCAACTACTTGCAGAAATGTAGTGGCAACTCCTTTTTAACTACAGTCAGGTAGTTTAACTACATGTAGTGAACTACTGGTCATCACTGATAAATATAAGTCTTCATTCATTCCATTCATTAGTCATTTAATAATATCAAGAACAGTTAGGTCGTCGTGAGCCAACTTTCATCGTCGCTGCGCCTGATATTCTCTTGCGACCTCTGGCTCTTGGACGATCCCCCCCCCCTCCCCACCCTCTGGATGAACTCCACCGCCTTTGCAGGTGACTTTCACACTCCCGCAAGTCGATGTTGCCCCGCTGCGAGAGGGTAAGAACTCGCGAGAGGTGCGCGTGGTGATGAGATACTCGTATCTACCACGTGACTGCTTTCTTCACCAGCTCCGGTGGCGCAGCGGTAACGCGTGCGCTTGGAGACTGGGAGGTCCGCGGTTCGAATCCGCGGGCCGGCTGTGCCGTCTGGGGTTTTTCCTGGGTTTCCCTCGGATGTGTAATAGGCGTATGCCGGCACAGTTCCCCTGAAGTCGGCCCATGGACGCAGCTATCCTCCCCCCGAGCGGATTCCGCTCGGTCTTCCACTTCACCCTTTCCTCTCCTCCTCTCCACCACCTTTCCCTTCCCGAGAAACATGCCGCCTAATCAGGCAGGCAGACCTCTCGGGTTCCTCCCAACGACACTCCTCCTCCTCCTCCTCCTCCACTCCTTTCTTCTATTTTTTTTCTTTAAAAATTGGCGATAGCCTTTTGCCATGGAGTTCAATGGCATGCTGTACGGCATTTCGCAGCACTTTTCGGTAGTGTAAAAGATGAGCTGCTGCGAAGTGCACGGTTCTTTGTACCCATGAAGCGTAGAGGCGAGGAAGTAAGAAGGAAGGAACGAGAAGCATGCCATCGGCCGGAACCTGATATTACCTCTCGCATGTGGTACAGTGATTAGCACAGCGCACATAAACCGGTCCGAACCGATTAATATCGGTTCAAACCGTTATTTTGGTTGCGTTCGACACGAACCGATAACGTTCAACCGGAACTTGAACTGAATCCCCAAAATATAACGGTTCCGAGCCCTGCCCACCACACAAAACGTGCGAGCATCCCTCAGTAGCCTTCACTGGGTGCTCCGTGTACCACGGTAACCGCAAGGATTTTTGGCGACATCGTGCGGCCGATGTCGCCTCCATCCATCGCTTGGTCCGCGTACTCGCATTTATGCACAGGATGTCCACGATACGCCTAGAAATGATCTCTAATACCCCTGTCACACGGGCATTTTCGATCCTGCTCGACCGAACCTGCTTGAACCCAATGCAGATCGGATGGTGCTACACTGCCGCTTCCAAGCAGGATAGAACTTTGATCCTGCTTGACTCAAGACAGTTCCCATAACAGGATTGAGAATTTCAAGACGGCTCGACGGACGCCATTTGCATCCTCGACCCCGGTGAACTGTCATAACTTAAGACGGACATGCGCGCGAAGCTACAAATGATGCTTACATCGGTATACGTTAAATTACCACTAATATCGCTGTTATATACGAAACGCGAAATTAATGAGTTCCGTTTATTCATTTGCCTATATTCTCGACACCGCGCGACAACAGCCGGAACAGCTAATCGGATACGTACTCAGACGGCGACGGCTGCGCCGCCTCTCGCGCCACAGGTCAACCACTCAATGCGCATTGAAAGTGGCCGTGTAGCAGCGTCAAAACTCGAGCGTGCTCGGGAAGTTCGATGCAGATCGGATTCGAGAAGGATCGAAATGCCCGTGTGACAGGGGTATTACACACAGCGATATCAAAGAAAAAGTGACAGTCTGCTATGACGTCTGTGTTCCAAACGGGCTGATCCTACAATGCAGCACCTCTTTGTAACACAAACGCCATAGGGAGCAGTGAGTTTTTCTTGGACAGCGCTATCTGTCAGCGATCATTTCTGCAGTTAGGAAGGACACCCTGTATAGCTGAGGCTCGTTAGTATATTAGTATAACACCCGTCACTTCCTGAATGCTACCCAAAACAGTCGTTGATCCTTAATTCATAAGAAATTTTTAAATATATACATATATTCGTGTGTAGGGCTTAGACAGTAGTAGTCATAGCAGTTTTCAGTTACCATCTTTGAGGTTATTTTGCAGCCCCAGAAAATCCAGAGCATTCGTGCAGTGCACGACTTTTTCGGCAAGCAAGACGAAGGCTACGAAGCTAATCAAAGAATAAAAAAGATGAAAAAAACAAACAAACAAATTGTTCCTGCACAACATGCGAAGTTCCACCCTTAGTCCCGTATGAACCGTTATTTGAACCGGTTACCGGTATTTTTTTAACGGCTCAGTTCCGGCTCAGCTCCAAGATGGCGCCGACTGTTTCGTTCCGTTCGGCCAAAAATAACGGTTAATAATGCTTTCGGTTCAAGTTCGGGTTCGGTTAGACTCTGTTATTTAAAGTGCAACATTAAATTGGTTCTACCTTTGGATCGTAACAGTTAACGTCTTCCCGTTTCTTCCGCGAGAACAATCGTCACTGAGGGAATTTCAAATTGAGACAGGTTAAAATACTGATAAAATACAGTATGTTATCTAACGTGTAGGTGACGACGCGCTTCTCTTAAAGTAGCACAGAAGTCATTTTTAACACCCAGTTTTCTTCCTATAAAACTGTTAAGTTTGCCAGTAAGATGCACCATGCGAAGTAATTTACACCACAGAGTCATAATTATCGCGGAAATTGAATTTAAAATACGCCGCGAAAAGCGACCGTGCGCAACGGTGGTGAAGAGCAGTACCAGCCTGTGATCTGCCTGGAACCTCGCGCTGACGCTATAAGGAGAACGCTCGCTGATTGGCCTAGAGAAATGTTGTCTGCTACTCCGCTGTCGTCTGCTACTCGGCTGTTCGGGGTTCTGATAAAGCCTTTCTCCTTGCTCGGTAATGCTTCGGCCGCTCTTTCTATCCCCAATTCTCCGGGAAAACTGGCAAAACAGGTTTACGGCGGCAAAGGGACAATGCGCTGACCCCCACTGACCGGCAAACCAGAACGAGTCTCCTTATGCTGTCATCGGTGACGTGCCATCATACCTCCTCATCCTCGTTATAGCTTGAGTGGCGAGTTAAGGGTGAAGGCGCGGAGCTATGTTTATGTGAGTTTTTTTCTGGGAAACAAATTGCACACATCAAAACCTTTCGCGCTCTTCGGTATAATGACACACACACTTTCATCAGATGTCTTAATCTGAAATTTGTTTGGATGGCCCTCTGTACTCCTTTAAAAGGGCAGTATTTTTAATATCTATCTTAATATATATACATCAAAGATATTTATTGACAATACGTCAGTTAAAAGGCGCAAGAAAGTAGGACACAGATAGTGATATAGGTGAGGATAAACACGTTCCAACGAAAGTTAGTCTCCTGCAAGATAGTCAATCTCGACTGGTAAGAGGGACAAAGAAGTTTGACTAACACACTTATCTCGCAGTGAGGAGATTAGGGAGGCCTCCACAATCTCTCGAACATTCTTTTCTTTGAAGCGAGCACAAATGGTTGTAGCTTCAAGCAGTGGTTTATATTTGCAAGTGCGACAGTGCACCGCAAGGTGCCCAGAAGGGGTGGAGGCATCAACTTTGCATCTGTGTTCTAGAAGCCGAGTATTAACACAACGGCCACTTTGGCCAACGTACGCTCTCCCGCATGTGAGGGGAATTTTGTATACAATATGCTGCATACATGGGACCAAGTTCTGTCTATGTTTGATTTTACAACCAGCCTTAGAGGGGTTATTGATTTTTCTGCACAAAGACCTAAGCTTAACAGGTGCAGAAAGGACAACCGGAACGCTATACCTACTTGCTACATGTTTAAGTTTGTGCGATATGGTATGCAAGTACGGGATATTCACAGGTCTTCCATTAGGTCGCTCTCTGCTATGCTTTTCGGTCCCTTTTACTTTCCGTAGCAGGCTCCCGGCTATGCTGGACAGCAAACACACAGGGTGACCTCCTTCTACCAACTGTTTTATCTGGGCACAAAAACTCTCCTGCATCTTGTGTTCGCATGACTTCCTTAAAGCCTCCCCCAGCTTGGCGGAAGCAATCCCACGTTTTCCCACGTAGGACCAACACACATGGGAAGTGCCTCGCTCAAGTCTCAAGTCGAGAAATTGCAACATGTCTTCCTGCGGAAGTTCGTACGTAAATCTGAGACCTTGTGCGTTTTTGCGACACAATTGAAGAAAAAAAACTGTTCACAGGGAACGAAGGATGAGCCTTCATCTTTTCTAAAGCATCGAAGAAAATCGTCTACATATCTGAAAATGTAGAAAGTAGAAGTGCCGACGAGAGCGTTATAAATTCTCGTATCACATGCCGAAAGGTAAATGTCGCATAGTAAGGGTGAAACAGACGATCCTATAGGGGTGCCACCTTTTTGCACAAAGAAGCTATCACTTTCACTGATTATAGTGGACGAGAGATAAACATTAAGGAGTTCCATGAAGGTGGGCACACTCAACCCAGTGTCATTCTGGAAGCAGATGGGGTTGCTCCTTTCAATTAGAGACTCAACTTCTTGCAACACGCAATCCTGGGGCACCGAGTAGAACAGTTCCTCGACATCAATTGAGAAGAACTCGAAGTTAATGTCCTGCACGCACTGGATAATCTGTGTATAGTTCTGGACGAGGAAAGGATCCGAAAGGGGC
Organism: Ornithodoros turicata; assembly: GCF_037126465.1. Classification (NCBI taxonomy): domain Eukaryota; kingdom Metazoa; phylum Arthropoda; class Arachnida; order Ixodida; family Argasidae; genus Ornithodoros; species Ornithodoros turicata. The sequence goes on from NC_088201.1 coordinate 230,957,540, forward strand.
AGACGTTTAAGGTTGTTCAGTAGGAAGGTAGATACGTTTTTTCGCCACGTGTGCCTTTCCGACACAATAGCACGGAACGGTACGTCAACTTTGTGTGTTTTGGCCGTGTAGAATACGTCTAAGAACATCGCAGGGCTTGCCTTGATTGCCTTCTTCAGTTGGTGGAGTTCATTTTCTTCGCAGATATTAATGATTTTTTTGTTTTGCAGCAGCGCATTCTTTCGATTGGGCAGGTCGAAAATTCTTGTCAAGGGCTTGCAAGCTCTTAGCTTTGAACATTGCTTGAGAGATTGTGGAGGCCTCCCTAATCTCCTCACTGGGAGATAAGTGTGTTAGTCAAACTTCTTTGTCCCTCTTACCAGTCGAGATTGACTATCTTGCAGGAGCCTAACTTTCGTTGGAACGTGTTTATCCTCACCTTTATCACTATCTGTGTCCTACTTTCTTGCGCCTTTTAACTGACGTATTGTCAATAAATATCTTAGTTGAGAGGCTGCAGTTCCGCTGTTGTGTGTTTCTACCGCTGTGTCTCCGTCCTCTCTTTGGCTGCAAGATTTTACTCATGACTCATTGAAATTGAAGTAGTTTTAAGAGTACGAGGTAAGAGTAATGAAGGCTTATGAGAGGTAATCAATGTAAGATAATGTAAATAAGAGAAAGATTAAATGAAATTATAGATTACACTTACATAGATACATACAAACATACAACATAGATCACATACATAGATTACATTACACAATTATCGAAGGCAACGACAGGTCACCGCAGGTAATTGAAGCTAATTTCCGTCAACTACAGGAAATTGAAAGTTGTTAAAGCAAGTAAACATAAGTATAGGGAATTAAATATGAAAATTAAATAAATTAAAAATTAAATTCAAGATTACATCAGGTAACGCGCAGTTATCTTTGGTAACTAAAGGGTAATTGAAAGCAATTGAGGAAAGTTAGAGGTTAATTATATGAACTTACCTATAAAAATTTAAAGTGTCGAACCGGAAGCCAAATACAGAGCGGAGGTGGACAACCGAAAGTCAGGTTAGACCGAAGTGGAGAACCGGAAATCCAATTCGACCGGAAGTGAGTACCGGAAGACAAGTATATACGGGAAGTGGATAACCGGAAGTCGGGTTTGGACCAGAAGTGAAGTCGCCACTGTTTATCCCACAAGGATAATCGACTCTGCGACGTTCACCGATCTACTACCAGACCTTCTAATCCACACGTCGAACCATAGCCCCGCCGTTAATGGGTCTAGCATGGACGAATATGAAGGACCACCGTTAACTACCGTAAATGACATCAAGCCAGGACGTCTCTACACGCACCTTGTTCTGCAAGAGCCTGAAGACGTCCCAAGGGCCATCGTGAACGTGAACGACGGAAATCTAGCCAAACGTGACTTCATCGTCAAGCACTCTCCGCTAGCGCATCCTCGGCAATACGTCTTTGTCGTCTCCGATCAGGGCGACGTCAAGTCCACTGACCACACTGTTACATTCCGCAGAAGGTTTGGCGTTCAAGAACCTCTCGTGACAAGAGGATTCTCTGCAGACTCCCTCACGGCTGTACGCAGAAGGGTGAAACGGCACAAACGAAGCTTTGCAGGCGATGACGTAAGTAAATGATGTCACAACCTCAGGCCAGCTTCATGCAGTTAAAAGTTTCTTATTGGCCTGTGATGAAAAATTAGTACTACGCCATAGACAGCGGAGCACCGGATCTCTAGGCCCTAGCCCAATCTTTTGATGTACCCGCCTGGTCCAATGGCTTCATAGCTTGCTCCGCCTGACTCAAGCCCAAAGAGAATGTACTGTTCCTGGACCTGTGGTCCCATGTGCCCTCTGCTGGGCTAAGGGCACTGTTTCAACATACGTCTTCAAAGTCTGAAGGAAACACCAATTTTCCTAAGCACAGGCGGTGGTAGGATTCGAACCAACCATCTGTCAGTACTTGATATGACCTTGATATTAACGTCAACGATCTTAAATTATTATTAACCTTCGACGCAACTTTTTGGGTTCCATATCGGGCCGTTCCTAACCCCTTAACTCTCTGCTGCAGAACAAGTTCCAAGCACATGCCCTACTCTCGGATACCCACCGACCCAAAGATATCTTCGACGCTTACAGAGGAAACCTAACCAGGGACGGAGTCATACCTCACTTCTTGGCGGACGTACCGAAGCAGCTAATCAACGTCGACTACGGCTATGGCCGCAAAATCCGAATGGGCAACTTTTTTGTAGCTCAGCAGCTCTGGCTCGAACCCTTACACGTTTCCTTCGACATGAAAGAAGGAAACCTGTACACACTCTTTCTTACGGACATCACCTTCATGTTCTGGCAGTACTGGCTGGTGGTCAACATCGTCACCAAGGACGTGTACTCTGGCGATGAGCTCATCCTCTACAGCGGTCCCTTCCCGACCTCTGGACGTCCAGAGACTCTGGTCTTCCTCCTCTACTCGCAGGGCAGTCGAGTAATTGACATTGCAGAGTTCAAGGGGGACACGGGCTACGACCTGGCCACCAAGGACCCGAGAGTGTTTGCGCACGAGTGTAACCTGGGCGATCCGATCGCGATCAATTATTTCTTGACGGACGCAGAGAGAGATGACGTCCGAGCAGCGTTGATAAACGACCGCGAAGCTAAGAAGAGGAAGAAAAGGCGAGAAGAAATTTTGAGACGTAGGAAGACCAAGGAGCCACTGCTGAAGGTTACAAAAGAGGCAGAAGCCGAGATTAAACAGCCAGAAGAAGCTAATAACTGCCATATTCCGCGATTGTGGTGGCCACTGTTGCTGTTGTGTTTTATACGTTGAATACTGTGTGCTCCTGTACGCGTAGTAAAGTAGTATTCAAATTGAAATTGTTTATTCCTTGTAGCGCAAGAAAATTGTGCGTACAAAAATGTACTGGACGCGAGGACCCAAGTTGAAGAATTTCATGTCGAAGGGTCCTGCTTAGAACGTACAAAGAGTGTTGGGGGTTAACCACATAATATAATAACCAGAATTATCTACCACGTTGCACTCTCATTGGTCGCTTGCTCAGTGTTGTGTGAACTATCTCAAACTATGGGCTCTGCGTGGAGCTGTTGGAGCCTGGCGTCGTTATACGCGTTTCAGATTTCCAGGCGGTTATGAGCTTATGTGGAAAGGCACCAGCACGTACCTGAATCTTTTGCTATTCTTTATTCATTAAAAGGTCACCATCCATATGCTTCGTCGCAGGCTTTGTCACACCAAGGAAAACGATGTGACCTCCGTTGATTTCCAGACTTCAACGTGCTTATGAGGAAAGGCATTGGCATGTACCTGGATCTTTTTTACTTCTTACTGGCTACACGGTCACCATTCCAATTCTTTGTCATAGGGATCAACGGAAACAATTCAGGCTCCGTTGGGTACCAGCCCGTTGGGTGCTTATGGTTAGTCATAGGCAGGCAGCTGTTTTGTTCCAGTGAAGAAAAAAAAAACATTGCAGGTTGGATGACTTGTGGGATCAGGTGAGTCGCGAACAACGGAATGCAGGCAGTGGCTGAGCAAGGGACTATTTGGATCTCTGAGAGGAAAGTGGCGAAACAGCTGATGTTGCTTGTTTCTTGTTTCCGAATAGAAAAAGTCAGAAACGTAGTTTTCATTTTTCGTGGGAAACTCCCAGGTCCCTGTGATTTCTGCTGTGTCCCATGACATACGCAAGGAAATAGAGGGCGCAGCTGAGTGCGGAATTCTACTTCGCTGAATTGTGTTTTTCTTGCTTTCTTTTTTCGTGCCACACTTAATTTCAAATCCTGTTGTTTTGTTGCAGGGTAGACGAGACTGACGCGGGAGTCGAGCGTAATGTTTTATCGTTAACATATTTCCTGAGCTGCATTATGTAACATGTCGTGCGCCTCCGATCACTACAGGTAAATGTTTGCCATACTTTCATTGAACTTTGCAGGTCCCTTGCATCGTGCGACAGGGCAACTTTCAAGCGCGGTGAATCACAGCACGTTGTAGGTTTGAAACTTGAACTGCTTGGCTCGAGTTCTGATGTGAATATTTCGTCAGCAGGCGTCCCCGGCAGTCCGTGTGTCTGCTTGACCTTTCGTGTGTATGTAGCAGCAACTAATTTAACTAATTCAACAGTTCAAGGCACTCTGCCAAACTCTTATGTGTGTCAATGGAGTTTGCGTTCCGTGCAAGACTGTATCGACCCCAAACTTCACGCATGTAGTTTCTAGTTGCATCAGCGGTTAGTTCACGGAGCATCTTTTAGATGACAGTTAACTGTATGTAGCCTGCAACGAATTGATGTCGTCCTCTTAAGGGCTTGCTAGATTCGTTATTCGATACGATTTCTTTATCCCTGCGACTCAGCAGTTCATATCGCTGCTTCAACACGTTTACGGGCGGTAACTTGCCCATCTCTGCCGCAGAGAAGCAAAGAGATATCGACGTCGTCGACGACCTCACAGATAGGGTATGATCCACAACATTCACGGTGTGACACCGACGGCACGGCTCAAGTCTACACGCAACCCAGAAGGGCCGCACACACACAACACAACGCAGAGCGCGTCTCGCTTACTCCGCTGGCCATCATCGTTCCTTACATCCGCCTGTTTCGCAGCTTTGTTATGACTAGGGCCAGGATTTTTAGGCATTTGCCTAAAACTGCCTATAAATGCCTAAACTGAACATTTTCATGCATAAATGCCTTTTTCCAAGTTTCGTGCCTAGAATTGCCTATTTGAGCCAATTTGGGACCGGACCTTCTTACTTGCATGTTATATATCATGGCAGAACGGGAGGTTTTGTCCTCTTCCAACACACATTTATTCTCGTCGCAACCTTGACGTCACAAACCTTGACGTCACAAAGACTGAAAAATACGTTGACCCCTCCGATAGCCATCTTTTCTGCACCCCTGTGACTCATCGACCCTTCTTAAGAGGGATACGTTGATCCCCGTCAATAGCCTCCTACCGTGGCCCTATGTGACTCACGGACACGTAACCTCCTTAACAGAAACGCGTGGTGTGGTGCTAGCTTTTTGTGTCTCCTGTCGCAGAGTAGAGTTAACAAGACTGCTCACCTCATCGGTTGGTTGCCATAAGTACAACGCAGTGAACCGAAAATTTATCCTGCCTGTCGACGAACATGAAAAAGCTAGAAACAGTTGGCATTTCTTTGAACGAATCTCTAAAGATCTTACAACGTGTCCGCTCTGCGCTCCAAAACCTGGAAGGGAAGGGCTCCAGAGCCACCACGAAGATGGAGGCTTTCATTCAAAAGAATCGGGGCCCTTTCCACACTGCTGAAGATTTGAGAGATCGTATATGGCGGGGACACACCTACACCAGATCAAGACCTCAGCCCGTACGAGATTTCATGTTTCAAGTTTGCACCTGTGACGTAATGTGACGTGGAAAGAAGCTTCTCCCGCTACAAGGCCCTATTTAGAGCAAACATATCAAGTTTCAAGTTTGAGAACTTGAGAACGACTTTCATTGTGCCATGCTACGAGAATAGAGAAGCAAGGTGTCAATAAAAGCTTACAATGTTATTGTGCCTATATTTGCCTATTTCGCTGTTTTTAGGGCCTAAATGCCTGCCTATTTCGCACTTTTTTAGTGCCTAAAAATCCTGGCCCTAGTTACGACGCGTGACTTCGCAGGGTGGCTTCCCAAACTGAGCAGCTCGTCCTTCAGAAACTCGTGAACTGACACTGTCCATGTCAAAAGATGGCTGCGCGGGGGTGATCACAGGCTAGTAGGGGAGGCAGCTTGGTGACAGTCGCATACGACCCCCTAGTGACTCTTGGTGGCAGTTACAGACGACCACTACGTGACTCTTATTGACTGTTTCAGACGACCGCAGTAGTAGTGTATCAGCTCAACTAGCCGGCAAGTCACATCTTCGTCTGGACGCCATTAATTAGCAATTAGAGCTAATTGGGACCCCCCACATTAATCGGGACCCACCAGGGAGTCATTACACTAATTGGGGACCATCTAAGACACGTCCAGACCACTGTGTGAGTTGCCGGCTACTTGAGCTGATAAAAAATAAAAAAATAGGTAGAAAATAAAATAAAAAGATAGAGATAGAGTGGAGAGAAGGAGTTTAGTTGAAGATCAACGACGCCATCTTGCAGAAAGCGGTCCGGAACGGCCGCTGACTGTCGCTGGGCGACGGAGCACGGAGGCAGGTTGCAAAGCATCGCAGCACAAGTTCCGGACATCCTGTGACGTCAGCTGTGACGTCATCATGGCATGTCTGGGCAAGTTAGGACAGCTCTGGACATGCAAGGAGAAAAACACTCGTAATACAGAGGCTGGGAAAGCAAGAGTATGCAAACCATCAATAGCTAACAAGAAAATAGAACTAGTTACACAACAAATGATCCCACCACAACAGGAGCGCAGAACCATGCGACTGCTCCATCCGAGAGGCAGGCAGAAACTGACTCGTAATGCTTTTTTGTCCTGTATAAAGCCCCGCAGCTGCACCCCCTAGCGGTTACTTTCTCAACTAATCTCACAACAAAATTATTAAGAATCACGCCAGCGCTACTGCCGTTCCCAAGGCAGAAGATGATAGAAAATGCCGGGGATGCCCGGACAACAGCAACCAGCACTGGCACGAAAATCGCAAACAAAGCGGGAACAAAGTTGACGAAAGCATTAGTTACGCAACAAATCACCTCACCACAGCAGGAGCGCAGACCGATGCGACTGCTCTCCGTGACAACCAGCCAGAAACTGAGCGAGCGCGGGGAGCGCACGTCTGCTTTCTGCGACAGCCGGAGAGAAACTGACTGGGGCGCCGCTCCGCGGCCGCTACGCATACGCGCTCCTAGCGCCCTCTGGGGCGACCACCTCCGAGAGGCTAAGAGTGAACAGCATTCCTGCACCCTCTTCTCTCGTTGCTCATTGGTCGTGAGGCTAAGTGAGAAGAGCATTCCTGCGCCCCCTGCTGGCCGTTCTCATTGGTCGTGAGGCTAAGAGAGAAGAGCATTCCTGCGCCCCCTGCTGGCCGTTCTCATTGGTCGTGACATCATCCTATTGTCTCAGGACTACCCTGTTTTTTTTCCACTAATGCTCCTTTGGTCAATCTACAATGAAGCCACAGTATGACGTCATCATGCACCTGCGTGGCTCAAGGACGCGTACGCTCTAGACAGGGGACCTATTATTTGTTGAATCACTATCCCATGATTATTTCCTTTATTCTTCTATAACGATTGCATAGGAAACTATTGCAGAAGAGCACCATGCATGAAAGCTGATCGTAGGAATTCCAAAGTCTTACTAAATGAACAACGTGGTGTTCATTGCAGCCAAAACAGACACACACTCAGACAGAGAACACACAACACAAACTGCAATTGCAAACTGCAACTGCAAACACAAACTTGCAGTTTGTGTTGTGTGTTCTCTGTCTGAGTGTGTGTCTGTTTTGGCTGCAATGAACACCATGTTGAACTTGAACCAACTACCCCAGCTTGCCACCCTTGTGAAGCTTACTAAATGAGACTTGCAAAAGAACAAAATATCCTAACACGTAACTCCATCAACGACAAATAAGAGGACTAGGCACTCAACAAATCAGCACAGAGTACGGGTAACCAGGAGCGCAGAACTCAGGGCAGCACTATCGTCAAGACAACAATGTTCCTTGTCAAAAGAGAAAAAAATACTAAGCGTCAACAAAGGAAAGCATGCATATCGGGGCATGTCAGGACACGTCAGGACAAATCGTACGACTGCTGGGCAACAGAGGAAAACAAACACTTGAACAGAGTGAAAAAGGCACTCACCATCATTTTTCCTGTTCACAGCATTCCCTCATTGTAGATCCGCTCGTCACAAAATCCACCTGCATCGTCGAACACCATTCACCAGTGACGAACCACACATCCGCACCCCATCAGAGGCAGACAGAACCCCACCGAAGCTACGCTCTTCCACTGACGGCCAACGCCAGGAGCAGAATTTGCGTGTCGAGACCCGTCAGTGTCCAAGAGAGAAGTGAATCCTTGCGCCCCCTGCTGGCGGTTCTCATTGGTCGTGACGTCATCCTATTGTCTCAGGGCTACCCTGTTTTTTTCCACTAATGCTCCTTTGGTCAATCTGCAGTGAAGCCACGGTATGACGTCATCATGCACCTGCGTGGCTCAAGGACGCGTGCGCTCTAGACAGGGGACCTATTATTTATTGAATCACTATCCCAAGATTATTTCCTTTATTCTTCTATAACGATTGCATAGGAAACTATTGCAGAAGAGCACCATAGACAAGAGGAGATTGTAGCATTTCATTCCCAAAGTCTTACTGTACAGGAAAAAAAAATGGTTCAGCAAGACATAAAGTCACACACCTGTCCCCCTCGCGGTTACTCTCTGAACTAAATGAATCGCAAAATTATTAAGAATAGCTCTACTCCCATTCAAGGCAGCACTATCGTCAAGAATATGCCTTGTACAAAAAGAAAAAAACTACATGTAGAAGGAAGGCATGTCAGAACAAGCCCAGGCATGTCAGCACATGTTTGTCAGACAAGGGGGGAAAAAGCGAAAAGAAACAAAGAAGGAAACCAGCATCAAACTATTTCTAAGCATACGCACTCCTCTTATTCAAAAACAGTGCTCATCATAAATCTGCCCAGGACAATACACACTATTTTTCTATTGCCACACTTTTTTCCAGTAACGGTCAATGCATTGCTACAGACTGCGTGACGTCATCACATCCTGTCTGAAGAAGACACTGACAAAGATTCCTATTATTTATTGAATCGCAAGATTATTTCCTTTGTCCTACTCTTAATGACATTGATTCTCTCATTAAAATTCAACAAAAAAGCACCCCGCATATTAACGATTTTCACCCCAAAGGCTCATCATGGTCATTAGAATTACAGTAAACTGCCACTGCTCTTTTAAAATAATAAGTGAGACCACTCAACATCACCTCCAGGCTTATGTAATACATGACCCTTTCTATGCTCATACATTCGTTGTCTGAGGCTACACCTGCGAGCAAAAAAGGCGCGGAAGCCAGGTGGGCAAAGTTCCATTCGCGCATTGCGAGCATAAAGGCGGGAAAGCCTGGGAGCAAAGTTCTATTCGCACATTCCAAAGCACAAGACAGAACGCCTTTACGGGAACACGATAGCATTCCTATACTATATTAATGATTATTGCATTGCAGTTTAGAAAAACTACAACTAAACTATAATTTTAGGAGCCCATTAAAATTCTACTTTCTATGGAAACTATAATTGCCCTATTACTTGGATCGCTACTAATGAAGCGCTCCAATTTTTTCTCTCTTCCCATTTCAGCCTTGTCATGCAGGGAAGCAGACTCATATCCAAAATAATTAATTTACACTGAGGGTGCCGTGCTTCAGGAATTCCTATCCTGCGCTCAGATGCAAGCATTTCTTCACGGATACCTTTAACAGCTGACTTCCTCAACATATCGAACACCCAACAAAATCAAACAAACAATCAGAGAAACCCTCTTCTCAGCTGTACCATGCGACTGTCTTCTTCGTAAAATCGGTGATCTGAGGAAGAGAGCAGCGAAAAATTGCGCGCACTTGTGCTTGACTTAAAAAAACCTGAAGCGTATTCCAATAAACCAAGAAAAAGACACTCATGTCTGGTATCTGATAGTGCCACATACACAGACGCATTGTCGCAAAGAAAGCACAGGACGGGGATACACAAATTTCCTTAGGTGAGCAGGGAAAAGGCTTAAGACCTCAGGAATAATAGCAGAGTCACTGGACATCGCTACGCGGCTAACACAAGATAACAACAACAAGATAATAGCGGCGGGTAAAATTGCAACACTGCTAAACAAGCCCCAACGTGCCATCATGACGTCGCAAACCAGGAAAAAGAAGCACGCGCGCGCACACAGCAGCTCAGGAATGCACAAGGAGAGGTGCTTTATAGGAATTTCTACTCCACACACTCAGATACCAGCATTTCTGCACAGATACCTATAACGGCTGACTTCCTCAACATATCGAGGAAAGCGAATACTGACACTCAACATATAACAAAAAACAAACAAATTCCATTCTCATGAACTCTCTCCTCTTCCGATCGGCTTTCTCCTGCTCTACCTGGATGCTGACTGTTTCCCCTCATCTACATTCTGAGTAAAAGCCGTGAAAGGAGAAAAGAACCGCGAAAAATTACACGCATGTGTGCTCCAATAGCTGTAACTGCAAGAAACCGTAGCGCACGCCAATACACTGAGAAAAAGACACCTATTTCTGCCACCAGATAATTCTTGCATAATGCCACATACACAGTCGCATTACCCTTGCGTAAAGAAAACACAGGACAGGGATACACAAATTTCCTTAGGTGAGCAGGGAAAAGGCTTAAGACCTCAGGTCACCACACATCGCCACGCGGCTAGCACAGCATGACACCAACAACATACTAGCAGCGGGAAGAACTGCAACACTGCTAAACAAGACCAGACATGCCACGATGACGTCACAAATCAGGGGAAAAAGCACACGCACGCACGCACAGAGGACAACGCATTAAACACACGGAGCGCTCTGGAATAATCGTAGCGTTACCGCACATCGCTACGAAGCTCAACGTCTAACACAAGACGCCAGCAACAAGATATTAGCGAAGGGTAAAAATTGCAACACTACTGAACAAGTCTAGACATGCGACATCGAATGCGAAAACACTGGTGATCGGGGAAAAGGCCTAAGCCTGCGGCGGATCATCATAGAGCATACACAACTTCATTTTTCTATTTCGCGTAAACTAAACGCGGTCTGCTTGGAAAACGACGTACAAATTTTCTTAAGGAGCAGAGAAATATATCTACTCCGTGCTCAGATACCAGCATTTCTGCTCAAAAACCTGCAAAATTAAGCACTGCTTACTTCGTCAAGATATCGAACACCCAACAAAATCAAACAAACAACTCCACTTCCACTGATAGAACACTATTCAGCTTTTACGCAGGAGGCTTTCTTCTACATAAAAGTAGAGAAAATAATAAAAGAGCAGCGAAAAATTACACGCAGTTTTGCTCGCATAGCTATAAGAGAGAAAAATAAAATAAAATATCGACACACACGCTAATAAACTGTGACAAAGACACCCATTTCTGCTATCAGATAATTATTGCATAATGCTAAATACTCATTTGCATTGTCCCTTCGTGAAGAAAGCACAGGACAGGGATACACAATTTATCTTAAGCGAGCAGGGAAAGTCACATCTACTCGAACAGCTTAATACCATAAAGTCTGAATTTTTGCAAAGCAAATAAAGCTTGAACAGCGCTACGAACGTGACAGGCACATACTAACAAACAAACAAACACTTCTTCGAGTCTGTATTATCTTTAAAAAATAACAAAAGCACACAAAAAAAATCAAATCGGCTAGGTAGCCTACCAGACGTTGTGCCTTAAAGTTGGCTGCATGCAATGCGCGGAAGCATGCTGTGAAGCCAACTTGCGGTTTTGCTGGATGCACATGAAGTCAGATTCCAATTGGAAATCGCGCTAAGGACGTGCCAAACGTGGAATTTTCGCAAAATTAATCACAATACCTGGAATTCTGTTCATTTTAGCGGGAATGCTGGCGCTTGTGCTCTATTATTCGAAATTTTCGAATATTCGAATTTCTCGATTATCAAATTTTCGAATACGAATAGGGTTCGAATATCAACAATATTCCAACGATATCCGAAATTTCGAATATTCGTACACCTCTAGTGAATACTGACACTCATCAACATATAACAAAAAACAAACAGACAAATCCCATTCTGATGAACTCTCCTCTGCCGAGCGGCTTTCTCCTGCTCTACCTGGATGCTGACTTTTCCCCCCTCACCAACATTCTGAGTAAAAGCAGTGAAAGAAGAAAAGAACCGCGAAAAATTACACGCATTTGTGTCACAGGACAGGGATACACAAATTTCCTTAAGTGAGCAGGGAAAAGGCTTAAGTCGTACCGCTCAGGAATAATCGGAGAATCGCCGCTTATCGCTAGGCGGATAGCGCTTGAACAGCGCTACGAACGTGACAGATACATACTAACAAACAAACAAACAAACAACAGCAGGACCGGCGTCGGGCACTCATAAAATACCCTGCCCAAAACAAAGACTTCACCAGGTTCGCGAGGCAATTCCATTAAAAACGCTCGTCCTATCCTACAGATAGCAATGCAAACGCGACTGCCCTTATTTTTTAAAACCACTATTTCACGCAATAGTACATAAATGTATCACTCGTGTCACACGAAAAGGCAAACACTTACCTGTCAAGTGGGGTCCCAGCGCGTGCGCGCGCGCACACACACACACACTAACATTTTGACACTCACAAACACAAAGTCTATTTTCACAACCACATAAATCCATATTATTCCTCAGGTCAATAATTATCCTGCCATCGCCAAAAGACGGCACAGACATGTATGCTTACGCAAGACAATCGGTCCTCGTTCCGGATGTAATAGGATATCGCCACTCGGCCGGCGCGAACCAATAAAGAAAGAAAGGAATGCATGTTCGCTACGAAGAAAACGGTGCCGTGCTTCTACGCAGCGATCATTATACAGACGCGTAAATGTGAACATCATTCGCTACACACTGTAGCTCTAATCATTTTTAAACCAAACCAAACCGTGTTCATAGGTCTTCACTAAATAGGTGAGCCGATAATGACTCAAAATAAAATAAAATAAAATAATCATTCCATCATCGCTGACTGCAAGCTTGGGTACCCAACAGAGCAGCGCGCTCCTATCAACACGCCTTGGGCTGACCTTACACACCCGAAGCCTTTTCTGAATACATTCTGCCGGCGCTGGAATAAAAGATTTATCGCGAGGGTACTACGATGTCAGCTCTGTTGCTGTTTAAGTGATAAAACAGTGTGCCCGAACCGCGAAGCGCGCGCGCGGGCCCGGTCTCGCGGTTTGGACTCGCGACGCGTGCGATTCCCCGCGGCGCGAGCGCAACGCGGACCCGTTCTCGCGGTTTGGACGCGCGCGATTGCCCGAGTAAGCGCACTGTTTTATCACTTAAACATCCTCAAGAGCACCACAGTGGCAACAGGTGGGAGAATCAATTTGTCTCAAGCGGTAACGCCACTGAGCTGTAAAGGCCACATCGAGGCGCATGCGGTGGATTAATGCAGCATCCTGACGAGATGTGTTTCGTGGCATGCGGAAAGCGAGCATGGGATCAACTCTGTTCAACATAGAGGGGGGAAGAATGTCGGTTGTCCGTTGGCGGGAAGCCAGGGGTGTCACTAGACGTCACAGAATTGAACGGCGGTCTCCTCTGAGCAGAACAATACGGTTCCGAGACGAGAGTGCTGCTTCTGCGGCGCTGTCGGCCTGCTCGTTCCCCACGACACCACAATGGGCTGGAACCCACTAGAGAACTAGCCTGTGGCCTGCGGCGTAGATAGTGTAGATAAGCCATTAACACGTCGGTGACTAGGGGTGCGGATGGGCCTCGTATGCCGGAAGTTTCAATTGCTTGAAGTGCAGATTTGGAGTCTGTAAAGACTGCCCATTCCCGGGGTGGAAAAGCAGCGATGTGTTGTAGAAAGAAAAGGATGGCATAGAGTTCCGCAGCTAGTAGCGATCCAAGTAATAGGGCAATTATAGTTTCCATAGAAAGTAGAATTTTAATGGGCTCCTAAAATTATAGTTTAGTTGTAGTTTTTCTAAACTGCAATGCAATAATCATTAATATAGTATAGGAATGCTATCGTGTTCCCGTAAAGGCGTTCTGTCTTGTGCTTTGGAATGTGCGAATAGAACTTTGCTCCCAGGCTTTCCCGCCTTTATGCTCGCAATGCGCGAATGGAACTTTGCCCACCCGGCTTCCGCGCCTTTTTTGCTCGCAGGTGTAGCCTCAGACAACGAATGTATGAGCATAGAAAGGGTCATGTATTACATAAGCCTGGAGGTGATGTTGAGTGGTCTCACTTATTATTTTAAAAGAGCAGTGGCAGTTTACTGTAATTCTAATGACCATGATGAGCCTTTGGGGTGAAAATCGTTAATATGCGGGGTGCTTTTTTGTTGAATTTTAATGAGAGAATCAATGTCATTAAGAGTAGGACAAAGGAAATAATCTTGCGATTCAATAAATAATAGGAATCTTTGTCAGTGTCTTCTTCAGACAGGATGTGATGACGTCACGCAGTCTGTAGCAATGCATTGACCGTTACTGGAAAAAAGTGTGGCAATAGAAAAATAGTGTGTATTGTCCTGGGCAGATTTATGATGAGCACTGTTTTTGAATAAGAGGAGTGCGTATGCTTAGAAATAGTTTGATGCTGGTTTCCTTCTTTGTTTCTTTTCGCTTTTTCCCCCCTTGTCTGACAAACATGTGCTGACATGCCTGGGCTTGTTCTGACATGCCTTCCTTCTACATGTAGTTTTTTTCTTTTTGTACAAGGCATATTCTTGACGATAGTGCTGCCTTGAATGGGAGTAGAGCTATTCTTAATAATTTTGCGATTCATTTAGTTCAGAGAGTAACCGCGAGGGGGACAGGTGTGTGACTTTATGTCTTGCTGAACCATTTTTTTTCCTGTACAGTAAGACTTTGGGAATGAAATGCTACAATCTCCTCTTGTCTATGGTGCTCTTCTGCAATAGTTTCCTATGCAATCGTTATAGAAGAATAAAAGAAATAATCTTGGGATAGTGATTCAATAAATAATAGGTCCCCTGTCTAGAGCGCACGCGTCCTTGAGCCATGCAGGTGCATGATGACGTCATACCGTGGCTTCACTGCAGATTGACCAAAGGAGCATTAGTGGAAAAAAACAGGGTAGCCCTGAGACAATAGGATGACGTCACGACCAATGAGAACCGCCAGCAGGGGGCGCAAGGATTCACTTCTCTCTTGGACACTGACGGGTCTCGACACGCAAATTCTGCTCCTGGCGTTGGCCGTCAGTGGAAGAGCGTAGCTTCGGTGGGGTTCTGTCTGCCTCTGATGGGGTGCGGATGTGTGGTTCGTCACTGGTGAATGGTGTTCGACGATGCAGGTGGATTTTGTGATGAGCGGATTTACAATGACGGAATGCTGTGAACAGGAAAAATGATGGTGAGTGCCTTTTTCACTCTGTTCAAGTGTTTGTTTTCCTCTGTTGCCCAGCAGTCGTACGATTTGTCCTGACGTGTCCTGACATGCCCCGATATGCATGCTTTCCTTTGTTGACGCTTAGTATTTTTTTCTCTTTTGACAAGGAACATTGTTGTCTTGACGATAGTGCTGCCCTGAGTTCTGCGCTCCTGGTTACCCGTACTCTGTGCTGATTTGTTGAGTGCCTAGTCCTCTTATTTGTCGTTGATGGAGTTACGTGTTAGGATATTTTGTTCTTTTGCAAGTCTCATTTAGTAAGACTTTGGAATTCCTACGATCAGCTTTCATGCATGGTGCTCTTCTGCAATAGTTTCCTATGCAATCGTTATAGAAGAATAAAGGAAATAATCATGGGATAGTGATTCAATAAATAATAGGTCCCCTGTCTAGAGCGTACGCGTCCTTGAGCCACGCAGGTGCATGATGACGTCATACTGTGGCTTCATTGTAGATTGACCAAAGGAGCATTAGTGGAAAAAAAACAGGGTAGTCCTGAGACAATAGGATGATGTCACGACCAATGAGAACGGCCAGCAGGGGGCGCAGGAATGCTCTTCTCACTTAGCCTCACGACCAATGAGCAACGAGAGAAGAGGGTGCAGGAATGCTGTTCACTCTTAGCCTCTCGGAGGTGGTCGCCCCAGAGGGCGCTAGGAGCGCGTATGCGTAGCGGCCGCGGAGCGGCGCCCCAGTCAGTTTCTCTCCGTCTGTCGCAGAAAGCAGACGTGCGCTCCCCGCGCTCGCTCAGTTTCTGGCTGGTTGTCACGGAGAGCAGTCGCATCGGTCTGCGCTCCTGCTGTGGTGAGGTGATTTGTTGCGTAACTAATGCTTTCGTCAACTTTGTTCCCGCTTTGTTTGCGATTTTCGTGCCAGTGCTGGTTGCTGTTGTCCGGGCATCCCCGGCATTTTCTATCATCTTCTGCCTTGGGAACGGCAGTAGCGCTGGCGTGATTCTTAATAATTTTGTTGTGAGATTAGTTGAGAAAGTAACCGCTAGGGGGTGCAGCTGCGGGGCTTTATACAGGACAAAAAAGCATTACGAGTCAGTTTCTGCCTGCCTCTCGGATGGAGCAGTCGCATGGTTCTGCGCTCCTGTTGTGGTGGGATCATTTGTTGTGTAACTAGTTCTATTTTCTTGTTAGCTATTGATGGTTTGCATACTCTTGCTTTCCCAGCCTCTGTATTACGAGTGTTTTTCTCCTTGCATGTCCAGAGCTGTCCTAACTTGCCCAGACATGCCATGATGACGTCACAGCTGACGTCACAGGATGTCCGGAACTTGTGCTGCGATGCTTTGCAACCTGCCTCCGTGCTCCGTCGCCCAGCGACAGTCAGCGGCCGTTCCGGACCGCTTTCTGCAAGATGGCGTCGTTGATCTTCAACTAAACTCCTTCTCTCCACTCTATCTCTATCTTTTTATTTTATTTTCTACCTATTTTTTTATTTTTTATCAGCTCAAGTAGCCGGCAACTCACACAGTGGTCTGGACGTGTCTTAGATGGTCCCCAATTAGTGCAATGACTCCCTGGTGGGTCCCGATTAATGTGGGGGGTCCCAATTAGCTCTAATTGCTAATTAATGGCGTCCAGACGAAGATGTGACTTGCCGGCTAGTTGAGCTGATACACTACTACTGACCGCTAGGTGGCTCTTATTGACATTTGCAGACGACTGCTGGGTGACTCTTAGTGATTGCTGCAGACGATCGTTTTGGTTACCCTTGGTGGCAGGAACAGTCAACCGTTAGGTCCTGCAGGAGAACGGTGCTATAAAGCTTTTTTTTTTTGCTCATACGGACGTCGAACGTCAAACAAATACTATGTAACATGTTTCACTATCACGGATAACCTACTTTGCATCAAGTACCCCAGCATTAAACAAAGCAGGCGCGCGACTCTAGTTGAAATGCTTGCTTTGTTGAGACGCCTTCTATTTTTCCCTGTCTTTCTCCATCGTGTCCTCTTACTGCCACCACCCGTGGTACTCGGCGTGGTTTAACTAACAAGACAGTGAAAGCACCCGTTCCGTCGCCACTGTTTGCAAACTTTCGTTTTCAGCTGCTCCACGCGTAAGAATAGATTGCGGTGTTTGTGGTCTCAGTTGCGGTTCTACTGCCCCCGCTGTTGTGTTCCAGGATGCGCCAACGGAGCATCTTAGACATTTAGCCGTTTTGTGACACGAAATTGCAAAGGTTTCAGACGAGCTGCTTAGCACTGCTAAAGTGGCCCTAAAACTATACAACATACTTTCCCTTGTCGAATGAAGGCGAATAAACGGCGTTACCTTTATCCTAGCTCAGATAGAACTTGCTTCCTCTTGAAGACAGCCCGGAGTGCATACAGACCTTCCTTTTTTCTTCTCTCCACCGTTTGTCACAGCCCAACTTCCTCGTGCAAATAAAACGGGATTAATTCAAATAATGTGACAACACGCGCTGCAGAGCGAATGTGAGTTTATTTCAAACACATTTTTGACGTCATGGACTGTCGTGCGTCGGTGCGGAGAAAGTTGCCTTCCAGTCTTCGCTACTGCAAGAAAAAAGAAAAAAAAACATTATTGCGAAATCAGGTGCTGTGTGTGTGTGTTCTACGTATCGAGTATTTACATAGACACAGCACGCGTGGTCTTTTAAGACCTATGGAAAAGAAGAAAAGGAGGCACCCCAAAGCGCAGGACAAGTGACGAACGAATAAGGGCCCAATTTCATCCCGTTGGAAGCTTCGAATCGAACACGTGATTTGAGATAGCGAATTAGTTTCGCAGCAGCAGTCGTACAGCACAGTGTACAGTACCAGGCAGTACAATGAGTAAAGCACCAGTTTGGGATCCATTTTGATGCGCTACAGTACGGCGTCTGTCCAGGAATTGAGAAACTCCGTTCCAAACGGCTACGCGGATGCTAGAGACACAAAATTGTCGTTGGCATCATATTCCTTTCCCTGGCTTCCAATTATCAATGGAACAGGACACCCAAGTTCCTCTATAGGCCCACGTGCATTAACTGAAAGGAGACTGCATAATTTTAGCGGTAAGAAAATTTAATCAACATAATAAATAGAAAGAAAACTTAAGACAATAAAAAACGAAAATGTCCTGGACTGCCGATGTTAGAAGACCTTTACAGTTAATGACTACTTTCCCCTGTAATAACAATCCAATATTAGTCAAGCCATGCGAAGGCGTGCCGTCACAGGTGGGGGGGGGGGGCAAGGGGATTACGTTGCCGTACGCACTGGCTTCAGCAAGTTAACATTGCCGTTGCAACACAAATTATGAATTATTTTAGCTCTCTACGTTCCAGAAACGTAGCTTTTGTGAACCCAGGCAATGTAACTGCGGGCGTCACTTGACTCGCAGAAGCCCTGCCCCCCTCGCCCTCCCCCACTGCTTCTAAAAAAATCCTAAAGAAAGGTAATAGGTTTACCTAAACAGGTAGCAAACCCCCCGCCTCCAACCGCCTCGTCTTCATCGTGGTGCCATGATGGAGACCATCGGCGCCGTCTATCCAAACTATGCACGAATGCCTTAACACCTGACGTCAGCGGTATGAATAATAGGCAGTGCATGGCGCTTTTACATCGGCGTACTGCGTTGCCGCTTGTATTCCGAACAGCTGTAGCGAAAATTCCCAAAGCCTTCGGCTCACCAACATAACCAAACTTGAGGGAACCATACTCAGGGAGATATAACCGATATAAACAGCCCACAGATGCGCAAGCGAGCAGAATGCGAAAACTTGCTCGTGGAGACTGATGATTTCCTATGCAGGGTGTCCCAGAACACGTGTCATTCAATTACAATAATGATAATTAGAAAACCTGCACCACATAGATCGTGCGATCAACGTCACTTGTTCTTACTAGGCTTTTGCCAACTGCTCATAAGAATGTCGTGTAACATAAGTTTCGTGAACCCCAGTCGGAAATTTGCGAGGCACAGGTTACGATTTTAACCCTACCAACGTAAACAGCGTGTCTAATTTAAGCAAATTAATGATAATGGACAGGAATATTTAGGAACTATCCCATTGGAACTATCCCTCAACATCAATGCACAACCCAGGTGCCAGAGGATAGCGCGCGACGAATTTTTCACCGCAGTCGTTGTCAGTACGAGGAACGGAGGTTGGAAACCTAGCCCACGCTGGCATCGCAGACAGAGATTACACAGGCATGGCTTACGGCGTCCAGTTTTCGCTGGGATCATGCTTTCCCTGCCTCAGTTTCAGAAACTGTGACTTTTTCTACCGTCAATCGGGCTTGTAGCCTCCTTTCGTCGGTCTGGCAGCGATTGCGTTCAAAAAGTCGTCACACGTTACGATCCGGGGCTCCGAAAAGCATGAAAGCATGATGTCCGATTATTTTTTTCCGCTGACACGATGAGCTCGTCAACATCACTGCCATATTGGCAGTGATGTTGACTATCATGAATGAATCAGTTGATTATCATGAATAATGAATCAGTTGAGTATCATGAATTTGAGTAAATTCGACATGCTCTTCACATTGGTGGGGTAAAAAGTGACCTATACTAGGCAAATTTCCGAGCTCAGATCGCAAAATGTCTACATAATTATACTTAGGATACTCTCAGACCGACGAATGGAGGTTCCAAACCCAGCTCACATAGTGATAGTAGAAAAAGTGACAGTTTCTGAAATTGGGAGAGGGAAAGTGCCATCCCAGAGAAAGTTGGGCGCGATAAGCCATACCTGTGTTATCTCTTTCTGCGTTGCAGGTATGGGCTGGGTTTCCCACCACCTTTCGTCGGACTGACAAGGATTGCGCTGGAAACTTCGTCGCGCGCTAGCTCCGTAGAGCATGATGTTCGGCTATTTTTTTCTGATGGGATAGCCCCTGAATGTTCCTGTCAATTATCATTAGTTTGGGTAAGTTAGACACGTTCTTCATATTGGTGGGGTAAAAAAAAGTGACCTTTACTTGGCAAGTTTCTGACAAAAATTTACATAATGAAATTTACCTTACACGACATTCACCTCAGGAAGTGGCAAAAACCTATTAAGAGCAAATGTCGTTGTCCGCATTATTCCAGGTGACGTAACTATTTTAGTTTAATTCAATTACACGTTTTCTGGGGCACCTTAGTGAGGTAGCAGGAAGCTTTTTCCTGCATTGAAACAGTCATGACTAAGTTACTAATGCACACAAAGTCCATACGCATGTCCCAAATATATATATTTTTTGTGTGTTTACAATCGTACCCCTACAAGCAACATCAAGGACCGCTCGCGCCTTATGATGATAGCCGTGCCGATGGGTTCGATTTGGTATGTCCCGCTGGCTTTTGCTACCAGTTTAGATTTACCTTGCCTGCCCCCTAATAAAAAAAAGGTAGTGTGATTGTGGCGATAACTCACATTACTGTAGGCAATGGTCGGTGCGGTCTGCTCGTGGTTCACGGTGCTCCGAGGATTCCGGTCACCTATTGGAAATATTTCGTTTCATGAATACCGACGCAACTCTTGTCCCTTTGTGAAACGGGAACTTCGCCATTTTCCTGCCTCTCACTCTACCAGAACGATTTTCCAGTCTAGGGGAGGCTTAGAGTAGCACAGAAGTAATTTTTAACGCCGTGTTTTCTTCGTATAAAGCTGCTAAGTAGGCCAGTAAGCTCCGCCATGCGAAGTAATTCACACCACAGGGTCATAATTATCGCAGAAATTGAATTTAAAGCACGCCGCAGAAAATGCGCCACATGGCGGAACGGCGGTGGAGAGCAGTACAAGCCTCTCATCTGCCTGGAACTTGGCGCTGACGCTACAAGGATCACGCTCGCTGATTGGTCCAGAAAAATGTTGTCTGCTACTCAGCTGTCGTCTGCTACAAGGCTGTTCGGGGTTCTGCACAAAGCATTGCTCCTGGCTCTGTTATGGTTGGGCTGCTCCTTCTATCCACAATTCTCCCGGAGAACTGGCAAAACTGGTCTACGGCGGCAAAGGCAAAAAGGCGCTGACCCTCACTGACCAGCGAACCTCATCGGTTACATAGCATCATACATTCTCTTTCTCGTTATACCCGGATTGGCGAGTTAAGGGTGAACGCACGGAGGCATGTTTATGTTAGTTTTTTTTTTCTTTCGGAGCGAACCAATTGCGCACATCAAAACCTTTCGCGCTATTCGGTAAAATGACACACACACACATTCATCAGACGTCTTAATATGATTTTTGTAATGGCCCTCTGTACTCAAGACTACGATATCCAGAGCAGTTCGCTAGCAAAATGAAGTTGACATTTTCTCGATTCGGTCTATACCCGAACGAGATCCCGTCAGATCACGACTCGCACTTCTCGCCCAGTTCCGAAACTTCGCAAAGGATTGTGGGATTCGACACGGTACGCCAAGCCCTCGCGACAAATCTACGCAGATGCCGCTATATACACAAGGTGTGATCCTTCGGAGAACCGACATCCTGAGGTCCGATACTTGGTGGATGCCCAAGAGGAAGCGAAGCGCCGAACCAGCGGTTATCTCAAAGAAAGAGCCTACGCGGAATGTGGTCAGCTGTAGGTCGCCGAGTTGGGAGTTCCAGGCACGGCACTCGAACACACCGGAGATGTTGACTCGGGCAAACGTAATGAGGTCGCTGGTTGACACAGCCGATGCGAAACGGACTTCACGAACACTAATTGAACCTAGGTATGCAATAAGGGCATAAGTCGGATTATCCCCTTTCTAGTATTTTTGTTGCAATGACATCTGCATACCAGTATGTACCTGCCAAAGACAGTTTAGGGCCGCATTGCAATTTATTGACTCACTATACACTCTAAGAAAAAAAAAATGAGTAAAACGGGGAGTAATTGCAGATTCTACTCCCCTAGTCTGGGATTACTCCCCATTTTAGTCCCCTACCCCGACATTAAGTCCCGACATTTACTCCCCAGGACTGCAAATCGTCACTAAACTTCGCGCATGGTCTCCCGAATGCAACATTCTACGTAAATATGTGCCCTTGGTCAATTTGTGCGGCATCAGGCTGTATGACTCAGACCATGTAGCATTATTCCAACCACACAGAGTAAGAAACAGTTAGCGCATCTTTCTCCGCAAATTGTGCCCTATGCACGGCGCAATATTTTATATCACGCGATATATTACGGTTGACGGTTTGCTTCAAAGTATTTTCACGCATGAACACGAATTATGTACTTGGGACTCTTACAACTGCGCGGGAAACGCAGTTTACACTCTGTGACACTCATTTACTCCCGTGCATTTACTCCCAAAAGGGACTATTTTTGGTGGCAAGGCATTGAGTCCCCAAAAGGAGTACAAGCACTTCTTTTTTTTCTTAGAGTGTAGGAGGATAAGAAACGGGAAATGTATGTGTGTCAATGGGATGGACAGACAGATCCGGTCCCGTTTCGACACATGCATACAAATGATGTAACTTAAATTTTGCTACGATGCCGAAATCAACTTCGACTTCCACTCGAAAAACGCGTTCTTCCTACCTCACGTGACCGTGTCAGCACTGCTACTGAGCGTTGTAATCGGAAAAACGTGTGCACTACGCTAATAAATCATATTTTGCTGGCCATACGGAACATTATCTTCAATATTGTGCTTGTTCAGCACCACGATAATCACGATGAAGGCTGCTCCACTGCACAGAAGTAACTTCGGCCATCCTGCCATCACCATGAAAGTCCGACTCGTGAAAACTGTTTTTTTTTGTTTTTTTTCCTGCACGAAAACTCTGTCCGTGTGGTGTTTATGGGAAAAGGGGATATGTCATGCTGCTGTGTTTTGTTCAATTTCTGCTAAGTCACACACCCAGAAGCGGTGCTAACAGGACATGCATGTAGCGTAGACACATGGATATATGTTACATATTTTGGATTTGGGTTACTTGAGGAAACTCATCTGCAATCACTTTACCAAGTATGCACTTGCAGTTTTCTCGGTTCGGGATTTTTCGACTTATCCCCTTATTGCATACAGAGGCTCAATTGTCAACAGTCTCAATTGTCAACAGTCTCGAATGGGAAAGGTGCGATAGAAGGATGACAAAAATGGTTTGGGGAGGGGCAATTTGGGGCGTGAGGAATTCACGTGGATTAATCTTGTGTTCTTTGGACTGGTCGGTTGTGTATGTTGATTCTGCTCCCGTGACTACATTGGTGGGCCACACCAGATTGATTGTATAGATATCTCAAGCCGCATCTTCCATCTGCACCTGCAACGGTTTAACACTCTCAGCACGAAGCTATTTTCTAAGGACGTCGCAAGGATCAACCTTTTCTTGGGGTTCATCAACCACGGATGGAGCCTACTGCCTGCGGTCGTGCCTCTTGAAGGTAAGCTGCTCCATCTGCTCCACCCAGATTTGTGCGTATTTGGAGTATTGTATTGTATACTGTATTTTAAATACAATTTGCGGTATTTTGGTACTCTACTCAATTTTTTTTTTCTTTTGTGTATTTATACGCTATTTAAAATACATTTTCTGGTATTTTCTACTCAATACTCTAATTACATATTTTGAATCTCCCTCTCAAACTTTCTGTGTCTCGTCTTTCCATTATCTCGTTTGTTCAGTGGAAATTTCCTGAGTCCCTCGGGCTTGACACGGATAGTGACTTTAGACCCGGACATTGGCCCTTCTTGGAAGTCTCCATTTGGAGATCTTGCCCCGTGTGTTCTAATCCTTGGCGTGCCAGGGTTCTGTTACGTGTGCCCTGACGCGGTGACGCCGAATTCTGACCTCGCCGAGAAGGGACCTACTAGAAGTTTGCTTTGTTCTGGGTCACATATGTACTTAGTGGAGTTGTGTGGTATCTCTTTGTCATCTTTTTGGGACTTGCGTTTAGATGACTCCTATCACACAGCGGCGGCTAGCGTAGTGCGCGGGGTTCAGGTGATTCATGTAGCGGCGACTTGCCGCATTGACCAATGACGGGCGACTTTTTGCGTTCAAGGATAAATACTATCATAATTGTGTTTGAAATGCTTTTCGAAGTATTTTGTACTCTATCTTAATTACTTAAATGTTCGTGTATTTATACTGTTATCTTAATTACATTATAGCGTTAGTATTTATTATCTTAGCTTAAATACATTTTTGAGTATCTTGTAGATGTCTGGCTCCACCTTAATGATTTCGGTACTTGTACTATGGCAGAAGCCCAAATTGCTACCCGAAGGATCCAGCGAAAATTCATAGTGAACCCGAAGCTGTCACTTCCGCTCTCATCGGTTTTCCCCAAGCCTCAGGACTCGTGAACTGCATGTGACAGTGTTCTGGTGTCTCTTTTATTCCTTCTTTCTTTCTTTTTCCATGTTCTTCTTTTCCGTTTCCCCCACTTTTTGCTATTTTAGAATAGCGAGCCGGCTCTTTGCCTGGCTAACTTTTTCCTTTCCTTCGTTTTCTTAATAAATATATCCACCCCTGATAGTGAAAAGAGCCCTCTGGTGAGGCGGCTTCTATGAATGTCCGATGGGTTTCCACAAAGCTGGCAATAAAAATATAGGTCCCTGGGATCGAAGTGCTTACCAGGAGAAGAACTGGCAACATACCTCTGCGAGATACAACGCACTTTTACGAAAGACCGCAAGAAGAGGAAGTGGTAAGAGGACGTTTTCTTTCTCTGTCTTCGCGGTTCTCTCCTCTGATCTATTGAAAATATCGGGCGAACGCCTTCTTTTGACGCGTATATGCGTATGCGTGACGCGTATGTGGTAATCGATAAATAGACGCACTATATGACCGCAGCAAACAGTCAGCTTTTTAGTCGAGCCAATGAGGAGATTGAAGGACTTGGAATGCAATGCTTTAAAGGTACTGTAAAGCAGCACCGATCAAATGTCATTTAGTGTGGCTATTCGATAGTCGAAGCCACCAGGACAAAAACTGTGCAAGTTTCATTCCAATCGACGGTGCAGTTAATTAGAAAATTATAATTAAAGATTAGGGGCAACAGTGTGCTAGGTATTCGAAATGAATCCGTACTTCTGACACATACGGCGGCAACCACATTGCATGCGTATAACACTGGGCCCGACATAACAATCCACCATAAAATCCACCCCTGCAATCCACACAACGATCCACATCTGAGGATAAACGTACAGTGGCTAGTAATAAACGGATAAGCGAACTGAAATGAAATGCTGAGCCGTTGAAAAAAATGTGTCAGACGTTCAAGAAGCCAGACAGCGTCGGGACTTGTTTGTTCACAGAGGTTCACAGAGAGAGTTTGTTCGTTCGAAAGAGGCCGCGAACAAAAGGAGCGCGCAGGCGCAGCAGAGAAGTAGGGAGAGCCCCCATCGAACAGCGGCCAGCACTGGGTTACTTCGCAAAAACAGGGGTTAACAGGTTAAACTGTTAACAGGGGTTTCAGGATGCATATGTAAACAGGAAAACTAATAATATAGTTACTAAAATAACAAAGTTCCGATGTCATAGTGTGTAATACCAATTTTCAGTGTTGCCCGCTGTACAGGGGGTTGTTTGACACCAGGCGTCGCACCGCTCCACTACGCCGCATCTTTCATGGCAAATTAAAAATATTTATAGCGCGTTGTCGGTCGTATGGTTCCGCATATGGTATTTAGAAGCAACAAAGTCTCTAGTCACATCACCGTCATATCATGCTTGTCTACTGCTTTACAGTACCTTTAATTGCGCGGCAGCGGAACCGTTCGTCGACCCATTTCAGCAAGAACGATTCACTGAAACAGCCTACTGTAAAGAAGAAGCGTTACCGTTCGTACCATGGAGGAAAGAAAGAGAGAGGAGGAGCCCTATGGCTCTGAGAAGTGAAGCCGAGATTGGGGGGGGCACTCCAGTGACGTCACCCCTCGCCTTCCGGTTTCGGTTACATATACATCTCTACGGGAGCCCCCAACAACGCATAGTCTCGGAAAGCATGGATAGGTGTGGCGGCAGTGCGCCGAAGTGACCCACCCCAGAAAGTGGCGTGTGCAAAGCGACCTCATTGGGCTATTCAGGTGACGCCATCCTCGCATGGCTCCAAAGAAGCTACAGTTCACCTCCTATCCTCTGGTCACTTGCCCCACGCTGCTCTCTTCTGTCGAAGAGCCGCCTCCTTTACTTCTTTCCTCCACGGTTCGTACCAATCGGTAGACGGGGGTTGGGGGGATATGTTTATTAAGAAGAAAGGAAAGGTCAGCGAGACGAAGGTCGGCTTGCTACTCCAAACAAAAAGAGATAAAGAAGGGAAGAAGGAAAGAAAAGAGGACGAAGAAAAGGGGGAGTAAAGAAAAGGGAAGGAAAGGAAAAGAAGAAAAGAAAGGGAAAGAAGAAAACAAAACAAAACAAAGGATATAAGGAAAGGAAGAAGACAAAACTAAAACTGAAAAGTCACACAGGATAAAGCGATTACTTACCACAACGCAGTTGGTGAGCTTGAAATGTTTGCTCACTGCGACTTCCGAAAGGTTCGGTAAAAAAATGGCCTGTATATCGTATCTGGTGGAAGTCACCAGCGTGGGAGGCTTCCCTGCTTCCCCAGTCACGATTTGGCCGCGCATGACCTTCATGATGACACGCAGGGAGTCGGTCTTTCCCTTGTGGCTGAACAATTGAACGCCCTTATCCTTGATGGTGATCTCATCGCTGTAAAACGTCAAACGAGATGACATTGTCCCTGACATATAAGCTAACAAGTACATTGGTGATAGTAATTAATCGCACCGCCAATGTAGCCACGTGCAGTGCTTAAGCCTAGTCCCCACTACAACTTGTCTTCATTGCGGGCGCGGTGTGGAGGCGAAATGTGAGTGAGGTTGTCGTTCGTCACACTGCGCAGGTGCATGCTTTCTTGATACCGAAGGCGGTCGTGTTTGGCCAATAACAGACGAGTGTGCCATAAACGAGCAGGGATGATCATTCGCTCATTGGTCAACTGCGTAGGCGGAGGTAACCGTACCGCGTGGGGTACGGTCGGGTCCACTTTTTCCCGCTGCATGTGCTTTTCGTTCTGCCGTAGTCGGTTGCCGTGGGAACAGTAAAGGCTGGTTCACACTGTCACGTTTACGCTTGCGTCTACGGGTTACGGGCGCTTACGGGGGGGGTTGCCATGACGACGAAGAGACGGCGCCCCCAAGATCGTTTCCGCAAGGAGTTGAGGCAACTGCAACTTTTCTCCCGCAAGCTCCGTAACCGTAAGCGCACTGGCCAATACGATGGCAGAAAATTTCGGATGCCGCGCGAGCGTTTTGTCTCGCGCGTCTCCTTGCAAAGATGGCGGAAACATTGGATGCCTTAGAAGTTCTTATTCTCCAAGTTGAGAAGTCTCCCTGGCTATACAATGGCAAAAGAAGCGACTACAGGGATGCCACGAAAAAAGAAAACTCATGGATGACAGTTAGCATAGCAATGGGTCTGTCAGGTGATATCTTCACTCAATGAATCTGTCCGAAGTAGCGAGTTGTACGTTGC
Organism: Ornithodoros turicata; assembly: GCF_037126465.1. Classification (NCBI taxonomy): domain Eukaryota; kingdom Metazoa; phylum Arthropoda; class Arachnida; order Ixodida; family Argasidae; genus Ornithodoros; species Ornithodoros turicata. Next base: position 230,985,142 of record NC_088201.1, read on the forward strand.
ACTGTCGACGATGGCGTTAAGTTAAGAGCATCAACAGTTAAGAACATCGTCAAGGAATGTCTGATTGTCTTCCAAAGCAGCTGGCACCATGGTGCTGGACGCCATATGCTACTCTGTGGCTCTATTTCACTTTTCTTCCGAAGGATGGCGCTCTAGGAGGCCGCTGCTCACACTGATCTCGATTGTAAAAGGCTGGATCGCGGATAGGGAGCGCGAGCGTGAAGAAACCGGCCGCCATCTTACGGTGCTCACAACAGTCGCCGCAGCGATCATGGCAACTTCTTGCAATTACGGTCGTACCAACCGTACTGGCAAGGTTACAGGGCCTAAATTTATACAGGTGAGTCACTCTTCATCAAAGAATAAATAGGCGTCCATTCTGTATATTTAGTTGACCATTATGAAGTGTTTTTTTGTCCAAAACGAGCACTGGATGCAGGTTGCTTGATCGGTCTTCCGACGTTCAATCGAGCACACTTGCATTTTACCCGGCGGCAAATACAGTTCGAGTGCATAATATGCTTGAAAGAACACGTTACACTACACAGGTAATGTTGTCATCAATATATGTGCGAGCACTCGAGCGCTTTTTTGCATGCATTGCTAGCATGGTACACGGTGTTCTCTGCGGAAGCAAGTGCCACATTCATTTCTTTGAATTACCTTCACGCACAAGTTCGGTATTACGTCATAATGAGACCACGATTGTCACCTTTTTTCATGTATTGGTATTGTTTTGTGCCTTGGTTTGATTTGTGACAAAGAATCCTACGTAACGATGGTGTGGCGCGACTTGAATAACGCCTTTGTCTGAGCTGTATCGTCAGCTTGTTACGATAGTAATAATTTGTAGCGTGTCGTGCTATTTGAAGCAGTTTTTAAGGCAAAAGTGGTCTCTCAATACAGGTTTCGTCATGAGGGCTACCCAGTGAATAATCTGTGTAGTGTGATACGGCTGGGTGTACAGGTAAGTATCACGTTCCTCATCCACTGGTTTCTACTTTACAGGAAGGAACAACCTCAGTGCACGCACTGTGGTTAGCCTCTCTCAGTTTTGCATATTTTCTTACATGTTCACATCAGAAACACACCTTACACTTTAGGCTCCTTCACCCAGCAATATAATAATTAGAGATTATAATTCTTTTTAGAAGAGTTCCCGATATTCTTTTTAGAATAGTTTTTCATCTTTTTAATTTTTAGAAGATACAGGGATTGTAAACCATGTTTTAAACTGATGTTTTAACATTTGTCCAATGCATTTATTAAACAACATATTCATTTTTAACTGGTTGCACCCAAACCAATGTTCTAATGTATTATTTCCTTTGTTGTCGATGCACCATAAAAATTGGAATAATCATCATCAATGCAGGTTACTTCACAGCTGCCTCGACATACTCAAGAAATGGGTGCAGAACCTGCGTAATGCCCACAAACTTTGATTACCACAGCACCTCCAGAAAGTATGTGTCACATGGGATTTTTAAATGTATTCACAGTATATAATACCTTGTATTAACTGTTGTAGATCTAAGCCGTCTCTACAGTACACTCTCAGAAATTAAAACCGTGAGAACCGTGATAATTGTTTCAGTTAATAGGCATGCACATATATGCTATAAGAAGAAAATTATTTATTGAGAATGCACTTCTCTGGCTACTGGTGTTGTTTACATCTACTGTTGATCACATTCATTTATCACGTATTATATTCTTATATATACTATTATATTAACACATATTTGATCACATTAAATTCAAAATTCATCATATATAAGAAAATACCAGGAGGGAAGTTGCTATTCATTGCTCATTCTAACCTAAAATTGAGTGCTACAAATTTAGAGAGAGTACCTGTCCATTGTCATTCCTAAAATATATATTGTCATTGTAGCAAGGTCATAAAACAATAAATGTAGTCTTTTGTGACCTCCCTGCACGTTCATTGTATCCTGAAACGCATAAGTGCAAGAAATAACTTTAATAAACTTGATGTTGTATAAACTTGATATAAAATGTTGAATAAACTTGAACTTGTATATTCTCTTTACTCACCATCAGTGACCTTCTTTACAAAAGCATATCGTGTTAGATTTTTTTTGTTTACGTTTCACAGACGGGGTACACGAGGGCCAATATGACAAAATCACAACTATTTCAAGCTCCAAATCGTCCTGCTGCAATTATCCTGTTGCAGACCATACGTGCTCCACATAACAAGCATGACAAAGTGAGCACTGGATAGCAGGCCCCCGTTCCTAAGCAGCTTTGCTCACGCTGCAGTTGTATTCAGCAAAAGCATGTGAGTACTCGAGAAGGACATTCAGTTTGGCACAACCGCGCCTGCAAATAATCAGAACAAATGAAGGAAGAAACAAACATACATAGAAGGGCTGTACTTCAAAAAAAGGTAAATCTTGCGTCTCAAGGAGGTGTTACCACTTTTAAGTAACTTAATTGATTAAGCTTACATCACTACCTGATTAACTGTCCTAACGAGCGTGTTCTAATTGCGTGAAGCAATTAGATCACGCTCACAACGTTTTTGGGCTGCTTCGGTGTGTCCATATGTGCGAGGCAAAGCACCGCAGTCGTTCACTAAAAGACACTTTCTGCGGCGGTGCTTGATATAAATCATACGAAACCGATACACGGCTAAAACAACGGCTGTGATTCTACAGAACGATCTCTTTCTACCATGCGAGTATATCCTTTCCCGGACCGTTCTTTATGGGACAATTTTTGTCCAGAACGCAGCACGGGATATTACATACATGGTGGTTGTTAACCTCACATCGTTTCTTGTTGAAATATTGGCTGGGAAACGTACTGTAGTACAATCCCCAGCGCTGCACTGCTGTGACGGTCTAGTTTCGGAATGCAAAACATAACGTAATTAAGAATCGAACGGCAGGACACCTGTGAAACACTGTTAGGATACATCGGTATACTGGCACCTTACAAAATTGTGTGATGACAAGCAACGATCAACGCCTGCAGCGCTATAAATACTCACAATCTCCGTTGCCTCCCATTGTTTTCTATGGGCGCACACTGCGCTTTAGGGCCTCCCAACATGGCGGCCCGAATGCACGCCTCTCCCCCGCGAGCCCCTCTCCCATGCGCCATCCAGCCTTTATAGATAGAGATCAGTGGCTGCTCATTGCAGGAACGGAGCGCCGAAACGTAGTAATGTGGACGATGGAGGAACGTATCCGGCAACGAGATGGGTACTACGTAAGCGCAACCCGTAGCCCGTAAGCGCGAACATGGCAGTGTGAACCATCCTTAACGTGTTCCTTTTTTATTAAATTTCGTGTTAGCGCCGCGAAGCAACTGTGGCCATGAGCGGCGTACAGAGGTGGACAGATGGAGAGAGTACAGCAGGAAGGAGTGGGGAATAGAGGGGGTTAGTATGCGTCCTGGGCCGACTTCAGGGGGAACTGTGCCAACATTCGTCTGGAAAGTCTTCGGAAAACCCAGGGAAAACAGGTGACAGGATTCGAACCCGTGTCACCTCCCAGTGGAACCTCACCTCGGCGTGGAAAGCGATCATACTAACCACTATGCCACGGGAGCTGGTGACAGTATAACGCGTGAAATTAACAACGGCATATGAACTGAGGAAAGCTTACACACACACTGGCTTAACGCAAACAACAATGCAACAAAATGTAATACGACGTTTCAATGCCTGTTCGGGCATCATCATCATCATCATCAGAATCAGAAAGAAGAACGGTGCGCCACAGAGGAGGTGCAGAGGTTGCCCCGCATGGAAGAGTGTGGTGTTGTATACAGGTTGGAACGTGAAGAATGCAGTGCCTGCTACGTGGGAGAAATTAACTGGACGAGGAAAGCTAAGCTCGTTACTAAGCCATAAGTGCGATAAGCCACCAACCATAAGCCATAAGCCACGAATGCTCTTATCGAGCATTCGTACTATCCAAATTAGAATACGCCTCTGCTGTTTGGGATCCACACCAGGAATATTTGATACATGCCCTGGAATCAGTTCAGAACAGGGCCGCACGCTTCATCACCTCCAATTATTCATCGGATCGTAGCGTCTCGGGACTAAAAGAAGACCTTTGCATGGACCATCTCACATTCAGACGAAAGGTCTTCCGTCTGTGTCTTTTCCATAAGCTATTCTATAACAGAAACGCTCGTGATCGTCTTCTCCCCCCTGCGGCATACATCTCTTCACGTCACGACCACGCTCACAAGATTAGAACCCCACAATGTCATACTAATTCTTTCATGTACTCCTTCATTCCTAAAACAATTCGGGACTGGAATCACCTGCCAGAGTCGATCGTTTTTATGCAAGACTCCGCCCACTTTAGGGCTGCCATCACCCAACACTACAAAACATAGCCTACATCTCATTATCGCTCCAGCGTCACTTTCCGCCACCTCTTTTCTTTCATTTTCTCACCTCGACCGTCTTTTCCTTTTGCATTCATCCAATGTCATTTCTAGTCAGCACTGCGAATCTATTTCATATTGGTTGTACATCTGTTGCAATATTTTTGCTATTTGCTTGTTTTTTTTTTTTTTACATGCTTGGTTTCCTTGTTTTTTTCCTTGCCCCTCCGTTTGTACTACCCCTTTGGGGCAGGGTTCGCCGAATCGACCCATTTTAAAAAGACCCACCCGGGTTTTTTTGGGTCCACCCGGGCTGAAAAACCCAATAAAGCCCACACGCGGGTGAAATACAGAAACGAAGGGAAAAAAAGAAAAGAAGGAAAAGGGACGACTGCTTCGGAGGTTACTTTACCGTAAATTCTACAGCGGCAAACAATTATTTCTTCCAGAAACATGAAAAATAGGTGGAGGACGGCTGTTGCGTGTCATATGCAGCAGTTCGAAAAAAAAAATCCCAGCACCCGAAAAACCCACCCGAAAAACCCACCCGAAAAACCCACTGGGGCGGGCTTTTAAAAAAAAAAAAAAACGGGTTTTTCCGAACCCTGCTTTGGGGGTCCTCAACGTATGTAAATAAATAAATAAGTAGAACTCAAACGGCGTACCCTTTTTTGTTTCATTCTGATGATGATGCACGAACAGGCATATCGAAACGTCATATTACAATTTGTGTCATTGTCGCGTTAAGCCAGTGTGTATGTAAGCTTTCCTCGTGATGTCCCCTGGTTTCTCGTCTATCTTCAACGGTATGAACTATAGGCATCAGCAACTGGTCGGCTTGCAACTTTTGCGCCCCTCTTCGGTACCTCCTCTCCCTCAAACTCACGCGACGAGGCCTCACCCATGCATCAACGAAGATCCGCGGTGAGCAAACACCGCCTCACAAAAAGTGTAGCCACGGAAACATTGCCCTCCGTGCGTTTCGAATGAGACGTGGCGGTCTTTGTACAGTTGCTCTCAGCTGCCGCTAGGGGAGCATTACGTGTTTACACCGACGTTCAGAACCACGAGGATGCTTATTTGTCTTATTTTGCGTTACGCACCGTTAGTGCCCGTAGCGGAACCCGCTGACAACCCTGCAGATACCTCCGCGTTCACATTAGTGCAGCCCGTTCAAGATTCACTAAGTTCAAAATTTCCGTCTCTGCTGTTGTGCCGCAGAGCTTCGGTTTCTTGGACGATTTTCCCCCCCTTGGTTTCGATTGCGTAAATGGGTCGTCGTGCCACTGGAAGTTGGTCCTGCAGCATGTCCTGCACGTCCTGCAGCAAAATTCGTGTTCGGGTGTGGTACTACCAGTGTGGCTAGGTCGAGAATTGTGGTAATAATACGGGCTTGAACTTACTCGGTTTCTGCCTTGCCCTCCCATATTAGCAAAGCTCCGGGACTCAGCATTATGACAGTGCCTTCATCCACATACTTCAGCGCTGTGAAATCTTGTCCCTGAAATTGTTGAGGAATTGTTGCAATTGTTGAGGCAGCGTTCACACGGGGCAACTTTTTTTTCAGTAACTATGAGCAATCTTAGAGTTGCTGACAGTCGGCAACCTCCAGCAGCTCGAGTTGCTGCGAACCGCTCCCCGACCGAAAACTTGACAAGTTGCTCGCGCACCGGCCAATCAGCGAGGGGAGCATTGCCACGTGACTCCCGAGGGCGTTGTGGATTTCGTGCGCAGATTCATTGGTTCAATTCCCTAAGATGCAGCTGAAAAATAAGTTTTCCTTTTTCTTACTAATGTCACGAAAACGTATCAGTTGCCATTACTGGAAGGTAATAATGATCTATTCGCGCAACAAAACTGACTGAAATTTCATAAACAGCAGCTAAAGAAACGATTCCACCAGTTCGATTCGAACCCACATTCTCCGGCCGCGATAAGGTTGCTTGTGGATGGAGCTACCGAGTTGCTACGTGTGAGCGCGGACTCGAAATTGCTCGAAAGACGTTGGTTTGAGTTGCTTCGAGTTGCTGGGAAAAGTTGCCCCGTGTGAACGCCGGCTGGGACTGATAACAGGTTGTATACATTTCCATCTAACTGGTCACTCTGAAAAGCTCCGGGAAACAGATATTTGTCCAAGGGCATGCATTAGGCTTAGAACGCATAGTGTCTATTCTGAAAACGAAACTTGAACGCGGAGCAGCGCCTACCACGTCCTTCTCGTTGTACCCCTTCTCAGTAACACTTGACAGTGACTTGACTGGATGTGTTAGGAAAACGGCGTACGCTCCTGCTCATCCCCCAAATCATGCGACGCACCTTAACACATCGAGCGCTGAATGACTGCATGGTGAACTTGAGTGAAACCTTTTACGGTGTATTTCCGACACAGAATTATCCCATTGTCATGCCTTGCGCCCTAAATGCACAGCTGCAGCACATAATTGCATACATGTCGGCAGCTGCTCTGCTGCTGTGCTTAACTTTGTCTTCTGTCACTAGAGAACGTATCTGCAACACGCATATATGGGAAACGGAGGTACCTATAGCAATTGCCCCGCAAGGACTAGAGGTGCAAAATTTCCGGAAATTTTAGATCGCTCGAAAAAAAAAAAAATGTTTTCTTTCGTTTTTTTTTTGCGAAAAATTGTAAAAAATGGAAACAAACGCGGTTACTGCTGAGTCGAAGCACTGCCGGCCAAGCCACAGCATACAATGAGCTAGAAACCTTAGTAGTGTTCACCCTCTAGGCATAAATGCAGAGCAGAGCATCCCATTAGATTGCTGTCTACTCAGCGGTAGGTAATTTTAACAACCCGTCTACTCCGACCAGAACTCCGACATTATGTGAACGCGATGGCGATCGCTTGGAGCAGCCAGACGGAGCTCTAAGTTGGTGGTTGTTGGCGGATTAGAGGCACCTAAGGCACTGTTGGCGGGTTGGAACGCATCGAAGCACAGAAATTTAAATTTTTCAATTATGTGGCCTGGAAATTTTGTCAGTTTTTTGCCGGAGACGAGAAAAATAAACGAAAAAAAACTTTTTTTTTCCAAATTTCCGGGTTTTTTTTCCGGGGCTTCGCATCTCTTCCCTTTGGGGAGGGAGGTCCCCATTCTGGAAAACTCTTGGTACCCTTTCCAATCACGTAACAAAGGGCTAGTTTCAAGGCCTTCGGGGTCTTCAACAGCTAGTTTCGTCAGCTGGCATAGAACATAATTTAAAAAAAAAAAATATTGTGATATTCTTCCACCCCAAACCCATGCGCGTCGGAGAGGAAAATGTTGCCGGCTTGCTATATATTTCTTGTTTAACAATGCTGCGATATATCGGAAATGTTTTGGAAAATAGAGGGCTCGATCGTGTTGCTTTCAACGAAGTCTCGTCTATTTGTGTTTTGATAAAGGTAACAAAAAAAAAAAGATTCAAGTGTGCGTCCTTTCTTATTTAGTTTTCCCCTGGTCTGGAGTTTCATTATGGATTCTCTTTCTTTTTAAATGCATTTCCACGCGTCATACTCACGTGATTGAACACATCACCACTTGCATCTCCCTTGTAGGTGACATGAATTTCCAGGAGGGTGGCGTTAAAGACAGTATGTTCAGTTGCCATTCCAAATTGGTGATAAGTGAGCTTGCTGATGTCCAGGGTGAGGTTGGCGCGTTTCGACCACATGTCTTGTCCGTTCCATTTCACCTTAAATGAAGAGGTCCTCGTTGCACGTAAGAACGTATGTAGTGGAGCGAAATCATACACTCTAAAACTCCTTTTTGGGTGTAATTTGACGATACCCTAACTGACTCCCTTTTTTGGTGTATGTCTACACCCCCAGGCAAGACAACACCCTTCAGTAACGGTGTTATGCCGGGGGCAACGGAAACACAGCGGTTAAAATAACAGGCGTAACATTTATTTGGATTACCTATAATACACTGCATGCACTGCAATAAGAACCACATGGTCACCGGACAATACAAAACGTAAGAGTGTCCACCAACATAGCGACGAAGATGAAGGTATCAGGTATTACAGTGAGGCCAAGACAAGTCCTGCCTGTGCCTTGAAAAAAAAAATCTTTAAGGTGTAATAAGGGAGTAAAGCAACTGATACACCCCAAATTCACCCCAATTACACCTAAAAAGGAGTTTTCTTAGTTAGAGTGTAGAAGGCCCGTCGTGCTCTACCATCGAAACTGATTGTCGGAAGTGTATTGACCCTTGAGAGAGAGGGAATACTTCATTTGACGAAGGAGAAACAAAGCCTCAATCCCTATGAAAATGGCACCAGAAGAGCCAGCAGTATTTTGAAATAAACAAATAGAATAAAAATGAAATTCGCCTGTCTGTTGACATATTTTGGACGTTGTTTGGACATTGTTTCTTAGGCATTTTGAGGCTTTGCATGTATATTTGTCTTTTCTATGTTGTTCCAGCCTCAGAACATCAGTTCTCTCATTATTTGGTTTTTATTTTGAATTTCATTTCCCGTGCCCAATTTCCTAGAGACACAGGCTGAAGACGGAACTTGCCCTTTCTTTTTCCTGAATGTCTAAAGAGGTCACGCAGAAGGAAATGTATATTGACTGCTTTTGGCGTTGACCGCCCTTTATTTTCACAAGAAAACAGTCTATAGCTGGTTCAAAGAACGACAAAAAAAAAAAAAAAAGAAGAAAGAAAGGAAAAAGCGTTCAAAGAAAAGAAAAAAAATCTAGAGGTGGAAGTGTAACTGCAGGGTGTCTAGGGAGTATTTGGACTTTCTGTATAGCGTGCCACATCTTGCGGCATTGTCCTTTAAAAAAAAAGAAAAAAGCTCAAATCACTCAATGACAATCGCGGATGATTTTTGGCCATACCAAATAGGTAGGGCCTATTCGGCGTATGTTTTTCACAGTTTACTGACATGCACAAAATTGGCGTTTTTCGGTATGTTTCCTGCGTTGAACATCGTTTACCGGACAGCTATCGGCGATGAAAACCACAATGTACTTTCGGCGCTGTGCGTCTAACCATGCCGTTTTACCGTTAACGAAAAAATAAAACGGACATTTTTCCCAACCATAATATTTCCGTATGGTTTTCTGACCTGCATCAACAACTTGCCAGGCATGTGCAGCAATATACCTCTGCCATCTTTCCTGCAATCTTCCTCTGTGTTCGGTGTTTTTCGATTAAAGCCGAACGAGGAAAAATTTAACCGGCGTATGTTTTTCGGTGGTTTCCGATTAAAACGGAAAACGCGGATCTGTACAAATAAGGCAGCTGCGCTAACGCATCGCCGTGATGTCACGCTGTGAAGTGAGTCCATACCGTAACTTGCTAGCGCTTTCATGAGCACGCAGCAAGCACTAGAGTTTCCCTCCTCAGTATAAAACTGAAACCGCAATAACCATATATTACTAGTCTTGCGTGCTTCCGCGATATTTGAGTGTCCCGCTCGCCTCTGAGTCAATATGAAGGGCGAGGTGCCCCAGATTAATTAGACTACACTTGCGCCCAACACTGCAGTGAGGAATTGCTTGGAGCATTAACTCACGGCAAAGATAACGCCTGTGTCTGCTAACTGCTATGCGTCTTTGAGACACCCAGTATGTCAATCGAAAGATAAACCTGTGCAGCGAGACAGCCATCTGCATTCAACGTGAACCTGCATGGCATATTACCCACCGCGCAAGACTGACTTTCAATGGACATACTCAATGTCTCAAACCGAAACCAGGTAAACACATGCGTCATGTTGGTCGTGAATGATTCATGCATGACTCCAAGCAATTCCTCACTCCACTGGTTGATGAACGTGTAATGGAATTAAGCTGGCGCACCTCACCCTTCGCTCTGACTCAGAGGCAAGCAGGACACTCGAATTTCAGGGAGATCGTAATGAAAACTAATATATGGTATGTGATTTCACGCGGTACGTGTGCTTGTGACGGCCGTGTGCTGCTTCTCAGATAAAAAAGAAACAAAGAAATCTCCACACAGTTTCGCGCAACGGGTACTCAACAGAATTCCAAGAGGTAAGCAGTGTCCCTTTTTCGACACCTGTCAACACTCTAAGAAAGAAAAAAAGGTGCAATTTGCTGGCTTTTGGGGTAGAAGTGTTTTGTTACAGATTCTCAGCCCTTTCGGGGTAGAAAAAGAGGGGGAGAAGCAAGTCTATCCTTTCATTTCTACCACATGGGTAGAACTGTTCTACCCTTGAGCGTCTAGACAATTCCACCCCGTTAGTGGCAAAATTCTGCGCCTACACGTTCAAGTGTTGTTCCTCTGGGGGTCTATCTTTTCTCTCCGCGTGGGAGACAAGTCTAGCTCAACCCAGTAAACCTCAAAGTGGACCTCTTTGAGATGTCCACCCGACATCCCAAAGTGACTACTTGGATGTCCCATCGATCATTGCAGAGAGCCAGTAGACGTAGCATGTACGTCCTGGCGACTATGTCCCACTTTTTTTCACATTCCACGAACGTCCCAGAGACGAAAAAATCTTCGGGATATTATGATATTCGCAGGATGTTTTCAAATCTGCACATATTACTGCCGCCATCTTTAAGGTCACGTGTGCCTTGACGTTCGACTAGGACCTGTCCAGGATGCATTGCGTTCTCCCAGCACGCTTTCGCCTACGGAGCAATGCATTGGATGCCACCCCTGTGCAATCGCCTATGGGAGAGCCGGGTCATGGGATACTAGTTCACACCAGTGGCCAGCGCAAGCGCCACATTGTCGGGGAGAGGCAATGACACTGTCACCCTTGCCACCTCTTTCGTGCTACGCTACACAGGCTGTTGCTAAGCACGTGCTAATCCCTCTCTTACTGCTTCCCCGTTGTCAACGCAAGTGACGCAACGGCAAGTGACGTCATAACGTATAGTGCGAGCTAGCGCCAAATCCCATAGGCAAGCGGCGATTGCCAGAACTACTACCCCGGTGCTGGGAGCTTTGCGGATGTCCTGGTCTCTAGTATAGTAGTAGGTCGTGCGTTGTTCCAGATCAAGGGTTCCGCTTTGCCACTGTGTGTCACCAGAGAAGCCCGGATGCAGTATTTAAACACGACACGAGTCCTCAGAATTATTCAGGTTTCGAAATGCGCATTCGGAATTGAAAACGACCTAGCGAGACATCCTGACGTTCTCAACACAGATACTGAAGGCTAAGATGGCGTTTACACATACAGGGTGTGTGCGGAAAAACGTGACTCGCATTTAGGCACATAGCCTGTTGTCTACCAAGATAACAAACTTCCGTTGGCGCACGATGGTGCATTTATGCGTGCGAAATCTGCAGAAAACTCGTGGAAGCCATACTGAGCTTAAAAAAATAGACAGAGCAACGAAAACTTCGGCCTCCGTGCATCAGAATAGGGCAACACGGCGCACGCAGGAGAATTGTATTCAAGTACCGCTAGGGGAGCTATCTGTGCATAAATCGAAACTATGTCCCACGTGGATGCTCATCGGTAGTACCCCTAGGGGTTCCTGCACATAACTCTCCTGAGAGCGCCATGCACTATCATGCACTGTCATGACCACCCCATTCTAATGCACGGAAGCATGTTTTCGAGCTCTGTTCATTTTTTTACGCTGAGTATGGCTTCCAGGATCTTATTTTTGTAGCTTTCGCACGCATAAATACGCCATCGTACGCCACCGGAAGTTCCTCGGGTAGGTGGACAACCAGTTACATGTAAAAATGAGGGTCACGTTTTTCTGCACACACCCTGTAGAGCAGGGTGACGGTGTGAAGTTTTGCAAAACTCGTTCTGAACCTTTTGCAGCGTGGGATAGTATACAAGGTAATAATAATAATAGTAATAATAATATTCATTTCGGCGATATTGTGGAGGAGACAGGTACAAGGACAGGGACAGGTATACCTGGTACGCTGTTCCTTTGTTGATGGAGGTTAGAGAAAAAGGCTTACCATAATCCCATTGGACTGATCGACATCCAGCTGGATTACAGAAACTCCGTACTTGAAGTCTTTCTCCTTGATCAATCCGCTGTCCTTGTAGACGTACTCAGAGTTGTTCGATGGGTCGTTTTGATAAAAACCCAAGTTGCGGCCGTACCCTGGGCCGTCGACTGTGTAGTCTACGTAATGTTTTTCCTCCTTTCCACCTTCATAAAAAATGCGGTACTCTTTCCTGAAAATAAAACGTACATGTAAACATGGCATGGTACAAGTAGGTTTCTAGTAACATTGCCGTGATACGGACCAGAGTTGGGGAATTCAAATTCCGGAATTGGAATGATTCCGGAGTGATGCCCCATTTTTTAGCGCACCGGAGCGGAATGGGAATGGAGTTAAGTCACCAGCTGGTTGGGAGTGGAATTGCAATGGAATTAGACCTGTTTGGGGGCGGGAATGGAATGGCCAACGAGTGGTGTTAAATTGCTGGCCTCCAGCACGCTGGGTTTTGAGCGGAGACTACTCAAGCTATATGCGTCTGGCAACCATTCAACCGTAGGTCGTCTATAGTTTCGGATTACAACGCTGTACGTGCGGGCAATCTTGCTCGTGAACGCTCGCTGCGGTGCTGGTTCTTGTTCTCGGAAGTTCATGTTGGAAACAGAAGAACGTAAAATTTATCGAAATAAAGCAGTATACGATTTTTTTTTTTCAGCGTTGGCTGTTGGTCAGATATCTAGTATCCCGTTACATGTTTCTTTTTTTTTTTCCTTCACTTTTCTTTTTTTCTCTTTTTTTTTTTTCGTTTTCAAAGAGCAACACTTTAGCCCAGGAATGGGAATGACCTTTTCTATAGGGTGGAATGAGAATGTCCCTCGAGTCTTCATTCCGAGGAATTACAAGGAATGGAATTGTGAATGGATCGGCCCATTCCGCAACACTGATACGGACACGGTAACAGCAGACCAAGAAAAACGCGAAGAAAAACTAGAGGACTTCAGACTGCTAGTGGAACTTCCTATCTACCTGTTTTCTATGGTGTCACTCAACTGTGGATACGCGCAGCAAATATTTGCGTCGGTACCACGCTGTACATTCAACATATTGTCAACCTTTACCGCCAGTGGAGAAGTCGTGGCTACTTCAGTGGGCGCCCAAGTATTTCACGCTGTATTTTATTTTTACGTTCTATCGTGCCATTCCCGGTAGTGTAAGACCTGTATCACGTGGTATTTATGTCCCCCATGCTGCCATTAAATATATCGCTTATTTATTTTGTACCCTCACGGTCATACATTTTCTAACCACCTTTGTAAACGACACATCGACAGAGAATAGAGAAATGGCGGGAGGAAGAAGTAGGTGAGTAAGCGCCGGTTGGGAGACTTCAAGAGAAGCTGTGCGGATATTCACGTCGAAAGTCTACCTAAAATTCCAAGCAAAAAAAAAGAAAACGATCCAGCGAGTACAGGTTTGGACAAAAAAATTTTTTTTTTCTTCGGTGAGACACCCTAGTGCCCGGCGGAAGCGGGTGAGTCCTCCGCGCGGGAGGGGTGGTCAGGGTGTCGCCTGGGGGCTTGCGTGTGTCAGGGAAGTCAGAGCCGCATATTAAAAGGGAGTCTGGCCATTGGGAGGAGTCACAAAAAGGGGGCTCGACCTGTCAATCACAGTTTCGCTCCTCTGATTGGTTTGCTTTTTACCAAGGGGGTCGCCATGACACCTTACCGCCACCCGAAATGGCGACGTAAACAATCGCAGTGAAGCGGAGATTTCGTGACCAAAAATTTTCACAGACTACTCTGATTTTACGCTGCAAACGTACATCATCATATACGTTTCTCGGAAATCAGTTTCAACTTATGCTCATCCACCGATATCTAACTGAAAATGATACGTTTTGTCGGCCGGTGTTAGGCCTAGTGAACAGGGTCATATCGAAGTCATAACAAAAACGGCACTGTGCTGTACAATCTTATATTTAGTTGCTGGACTTCATGTATATAAACATTCTTGCCTTCTATATTCCAGCTATTTATGTAGATTTATTTAAAAATCATGCCGACAACAGAATGTGTCCCAGCAGGTGGTTCTGCCGGCAGCGGTACAACCATGCGTATAACGATGGAAGCAGATGACAATTCCCGGCGTGTCTTACGCTCTCTAGATGGCGTTCATCCATTTTCCACCAAAACCCCACTAGTTTTGCAGATTTGCAAGAGGTATCCATTCCAATCCCATCCAATCCACTTGCCACCCAAAATGGCGCTGCCCATGTTGGATACAGGGAGAAATAGTGAGGATAGGTTGATTGATAGCGCCCCATATTTCAAGACCTCATTGGTCGGAAAACTGAAAAAAGTGGGTGGAGCTTCAGGTATAGGCATGACCCATTAATGGCCAGACTCCCTTTTAATATACGGCTCTGAGGGAAGTGGACGCTAGCGCTCTGTTCAAGTTCAAGTACCACGCGTATATTCTCAAGTGCTACTGTAGGTACGTTTCTCAGTGCTTGTTCTCGAAGTACATTTCAGTTTGTGTACGTTGCACTGTACTCTAGGTACTCTTCTTGGAATATCATTGAAATACCGAGTTAGCAATGCAAACGCAGGACTTGGAAAGCGTCCGAATAATTTCTAAAAAGGGGTGTCTAGTTCCAACGGGCTTGCCTCTCGTTTGTGTGAAAAGGAAATATCCTTTGTTCAAATATCAGCGCGAGACGATGTCTGCTACTGAGGGGATAAGCCGAGAAGTAATAGGTTGCACAAGGGGCACTGATTCTCCCGTACACGTGAAAATGCATTGTTTGTTTAATATTAAAGAGTCTGCTGTAAACTGTCCGTGTTTTTGAACTAGCACTTTGCTCAAACATTCTATCGATAACAATCGAAATATAACTATCTAACGTTTTATCGGCTGTTGAAACGTCCCCTCGATTCGGTACAGGTTACTTAAGCACTTGATGAGTGCTTGAAAGCACTTTGCCAGTCACTTTCTCATTGGCTTTCAGTACACTTGTAATATTGCACTTTGTACGGTGTAGTGGAAATACAGGGTGTCCCAGAAAACGTGTGATTGAATTATAATAAAAAAAAAACTACACCACCTAGAGTCATGCGGTCAACGATATTTGTTCGTACTGGGTTTTTCCCACCTCATGATGTGCATGTCACGTAACCTAAGTTTAATTATGTAAATTTTTCCGAGCTTAAGTCTGAAATTTGCCAACTAAAGGTCACTTTATTACCCCACCAATGTGAAGATCGTGTCTCATTTACTCAAATTAATGATAATTGACAGAGATATTCAGGAGCTATCCCATCGAGAAAAAAAAATTGCCGAACATCATGCTCTACGGAGGTCGCACAAGATAGCGCACGATGAATTTTTTAGAGCAATCTTTGTCGGTCGACGAAAGGAGGTTGGAAACCGAGCCCACCGCAGCTTCGCAGAAAGGGATAACACCAGCATGGCTTATCGCGTCCGACTTTCGCTGGGATAATACTTGCCCTCTGCCAATTTTAGGAACCGCTTTTTTTTTCCACTATCACTTGAAAACCTCCTTTCGTCGGACTGTGAGCGATTGCGCTCAAAATGTCCCCGCGCGTTATGGTCCGGTACTCGCAAAAGCATGATGGTCGGCGATTTTTTTCGATGAGATTGCTCATGAATATCAATGTCAATTGTCATGAATTTGAGTGAATTCCGCTCGCTCTTCACATTGGTGAGGTAAAAAAGTGACCTTCACTTGGCGAATTTCCAAGTTGAGTTTGCAAATATTTACATAATTAAACTTATAATACATGACAATCACATGACGAGGTGGCAAAATCCTAATAAAAACAAATGCCGTTAACCGCATGATTCTAGGTGGCGTAGTTTTTTTTTATTATTATAATTCATAGACACGTTCTCTGGGACACCCTCTATTACAGGTGATAGGTACTTGGTACTTTACTTTAAAAAAAGACTTCGAAAGGCGAAAAAAAAAAAGGTTTATATCATACCGAACACGAACGACCCCCTCGATACCGAAAACGCCGTTCGCATTCACTTTGTGCGAATAATTAACTCGCAAATGGTGACAATACCAAACCTAAACTAAAATGCAAGGCGTACAACAGTTCGGCAGGAGATACTGCGACGTCACCCAGCATTGTCGTCTGCTATGGAGCTTGCATTCTTCCATCCCAGATGACGCCCGCAGTGTTGCTTTCAGCGCCCTCTTTCTTCACTTAGGCGAAACGCTCACTTCCTAATAATTCGTTCGAATAAACTCTGCGCACTTTGCGAATGCGGTATTTCGTATGTACGTTCCTCACACCGCAAGAGTTACTGCTATGTCACAATCTTTACGGTGTTTTTGTTCCGGGGTCGTACTTTAACCGTGTATTCACACGAGCGACATTCCCCCAGAAGCGGAAGATGCGAAAACCGCCATAGCTCTCTGCTGTCACGTGAGCGTGAGCGTTCAATGTCGTGTCTTCGCCACGACCTACTAGACTATAACGACCATGTCACAATCAGAAACCCCTATGAGGAGCCCGTCCGCACGATCCGCCAGGGGCACCACTCATCGGCACGCCACGATTGGACGATGGAACTTTGAATCCTGAACGCGCAGAAGCATATGTACGACTACCGTAGCAGACGACAGCGATAGCTCCTATGAAAACGCGTACAATGATGATAATCAACCGCAGAATAAAACATCTGTGGAACGTCCACTGCTTGTACAGAAATACAAAGGTAAGCTGAAGTACAAAGTATCGTAGAAATTGAGGAAGCAATAACTGGGACGATGAGTAGCGCCACCGCTAGCTTCCAAAAATGCGGCGATGGAAGGGGTGCCCAGGACATGGTCGTCATAATCTAGTAGGTCGTGGTCTTCACGTATACACTGCTAACCGCGGGGAATATCCTGTTACACAGCCACAAGATATTCCGTAGCAGACGACAGGAAAACACGCTGACGGTGTCGTCTGCTAAGTGTCGTCTGCTAAGGGTCGGATTCTCGCTCCGCCCTGAGGGTGAAGTGCACGCGCAAATGCCCTTGCGTCCATTCACGAAGCATGGACAGAAGGGCCCCTTCGCGTGCGCTAGCACTCAGGGTGAATCGAGAATCCGGGCATAAGTGTCGTCTGCTAAGTGTCGTCTGCTAAATGTCGTCTGCTAAATGTCGTCTGCTAAGTGACGTTTGCTAAATGCGCAGTTCGCCACCCCGATATCCCTCGCCGTGTGAATGCTCAACATAACACGGGTCGGAACTTCGGCTCTGTGAGCAGTGTTTTCGCTTTCTCTTCTTCTAGGATACTCCGCGAGGATGTCCCTCGTGTGAATACACGGTAAGTACAATCTTGATGTACTTTGCTCATCACAGACTGAAACTGTCCGTATAGTTCTGCACGAAGGGCATTAAAACATGCGTCATTTGGCACTTAGCACCCGTGTCGCCCGCACAAGCATCTTCATGTCCGTGTGCTTTCGCCTACTTTCACTTACATCTTTTTGTCGTCCGGGAAATTTATTACGTGCATCCATTTCACTGACTTTGACAGACCCTTCGGGAAGATCACTTGACCCCTGTCCCCTTCCTGTTCGTGAGTGAACCCATTCTGGGGGAAAAAATGGGGCACGCTTAAGATATTATACTCTATGACTGTAGTGGAAACACAACAAGTCCACGGAATGAAGCACTCTTTGAAATAAAACTTTAATACACACAACCTTTCGTGCGGGACCTGCACTTTATCAGGTGATGATGCAAATAAACGGGGTGTATCCCGTTTGAAACCATCAAAAATAATCTTTCAAAAATAAACGCGTAAATACCCACTGTTAAAAATATATCTCCCAGAATATACCCTTAAAAATCAACGCACAATAATAATCGCCGAAATATCCCCGTTTAAATAAAAACGCTAAGGAATGCACGGTTAATAATATATCGTTAAAAATAAATAGTTTCAGAATCCCCCAAAATCCACCCTACAGTTGCTAGAATCACGTGGTATGGCCCAAATCAACTGCTAGGAAGGGGCTTAAACTAACCTCACAGGACCAAACTATTCTAAACTATCCAAAACTAACCGAAACCAAACTAAACTAACCTAACATAACCTGATCTAACCCGGCGCAAATTGCAATAAATCTGTCTCCGCGCTGGATGGTGAGGGGCTTTTGAAACAGTTTATTTTTAATGCCGGATTAGTAAACAGTGATCTATAAGCGGGTATAGTAAGCGGTTTATTTTAGGACCTATATTTTTAACCGTGTATTTTTTAAGCGGTTTATTCTTTAATATTTTATTCTTAAGCGGTTTATTCTTAATGGTGGATTTCGGGACCCCCCCCCCCCCAGCAGTAAGGGTACAGTAGAACCGGGCTATTAGAGTCTCACCAATGTCTAGTTACCCGCCTCTTTATGTTAATTATCTATCCCCCCACGTGCGACGGCACACTTGATGTGACGCCAAACCCAGAATTTATTACCCACCCTCTGTGTCCCCAATAACACAGTAACCTTGGCATGGATACGTTCCTGCCACCCGAGTGTGACAGCATAGGAGAGGGTTCAGAGAAAAAAACACGATTTTTTTCTGAATCCCTTCTGCGCTGCAAACGCACAACTTCGCCAAAGGACGCTCTCAGTGCTGTACCAACACACATTTACGGGTACAACTCTCTTCAACCTTAATAAGAACACTGCAAAAAATACGGTCTCGTTCTCGAGCGCGAGTAGAGCAACCCCCGGGGCCGCTAGGACAATTTAGTTTAAAGGGTCACTGACCAGAAGCTGGAGAGACTTTTCTGCAGTGGCTACCGATAGAATACACAAAAGCAACTTCACATACGAAAATGCACGCCTCAACACCTCGTAGTTTTCGTAAACTCGAATTTTCAACATCGCGGTTCACGCCGACGCTGGCACACCTAGTGTCAAACCAAGAAAACGTACGCATACACAGAAAACTCATCTGGCCATCCCACTGGGATGACGTCAATCGCCCATGCAATCAGCGCGCAGAATGCCGTCACGTGATCGAGCACTACAACAACAACTTTCAGGAAGAACCAACATTTTTACGTCGATATACTGTTATCACAATGTCTGGAAATAAAAAGTATGTATATACTTCGAAATCTGCGACCCGTTTTATAACTGCGATAATCCAATTAGCGACTTCCGTGGAAAGAGGAACTAACGATGAAGATGAAAGTCACTGAAAAGGTTAGCCAGCTGTAGGGATCGAACCCACATCTTCTGGATTGCCGGTCCAGGGCTCTACCAATTGAGCTAAGCTAACACGCCTCTCCAGCGACTTTCGGGGTGCGTCATCCGAAGGGACGACAAACCAGCCACTCACTCTCACTCACCCTCCTTTCACTCTTACATTTTTGCTCACTCATACACACATTCATACGACGGAAATCGACGCAAGCGGCACCTGTTGAACAAGAGATAAACTGATGCTCTGAGGCTGGAACAACATAGAAGGGACAGATACAAACAAAGCCTCAAATTGCCTAAGAAGAAGGCAATTTATAAGAACTTAGGCAATTTGAGGCTTTGTTTGTATCTGTCCCTTCTATGCTGTTCCAGCCTCAGAGCATCAGTTTATATATTGATCAAGAGGAACTAGCTACGAAGCTACAAGCTACGACCAGTCCAGGGTCCACAGCGTCCACAGCAGTCCAGGGTCCACAGCGTCTCCTGCCACCCCATCAATCTATATATGCATGTAAACACATATCAACGGGCATACCGGGTAGAGAATGTGGATGCCGGGCTCGCTGCGTGCGGTCGCAATGAGACCCATCTGCTTGAAGGTGTAGTCTTTGGGTGAGAGGATTGGGTAGGACATGGCGTTTCTGTTCTTGTAGACCCCTCACGAGAAGAGTACTGGAGCGAAAATGAATGCGCAGAGAGGATACGAGCTTCTTATAACGACCGACACATATGGTCTATATCATCACTGCCCACACGGCTGACGTTTGTTCGCCGTTCGACAGCTTTAAGACCCGACGCCTTTTCCGTTGGCAGGGTCATATATGCTGCTGGTTTGCAGCTGCGGCAACACAAAGTATCGGCTTCGAGAACTTTCTCGCACCCTCTGTTCACGCAGCCTTCACTAACTTCCCTGTCTGTTTCCTCCTCCTCCTCCTCCTCCTTACGATCGGCAGAAGTTTTCCCGCAGGTTTTTCGGGTTCCATTTTATATTTTTATGATTATTAGAATTATTATATTATACAATATTATATTTTTTATTTTATATTCCGTATATATTTTTATAAGGTTAACGTTTTGGTTCTCCGCATGGTTTGTTGGACCTGTCTTGTCATGCGAAACGCCGTTATCACAGGTCATAATACGTACAACAGACACCGATCTGATTATATATGGACCTGGTTTTCCTCATGAAAACACTTTGGAGTCTCCTGCAGAGTTGCGTGGCTTAGATATTAGTTACATTTTTTTTTTCTCTCCGATGTGTAATCCGATAGAAGTAGTTTCTTGAGAGTGTCGTTGAGATGACTGTACCGTCTCTTTCCCCCATGTAATGTACTCAAGAACCTTAGAGGACTTAGTAAATGAGAATGAAACCTGGCAGGGCAAACGTATCTCATTCAGATTTGCACGCTTGCTCTCAGAACAAGTATTTCAAAATTAGTAGCATGAAATCGAAAGCGCTAGAGGGCGCAGAGCAGGTAGCTTAAAACTGGACGGCATACCACGATAGTTTTACTGACATGCGACTTGAGATGCGACTTGTACACGAACAGCGCAATGTACTTCAACGATGGGACGAACAGAAGACACGGACGGTCACGTGCAAGCATTGGCGCGAGATTAAACACTAAAATATGTACGTGCCCTGTCTGGAAAACGGTGTATATATGGGGTTTGTGCAGATAAGCCTAAGTGGCATTTACACACTTATCTTGCTGCCTACTTACCCTACGAACTTCCGGTGGCGCATTTATGCGTACGGAATCTACAGACACATTGTGGAAGTCATACTGGGCGTATAAAATGAGCTGAGCGACGAAGACATCGGTTCCCGTGCATTAGACTAGCGTAACACGGCGGCCTCTGCAGAGTTGTGCTTATATGTACCACTAGGGGAGCTATCGGTTCAGAAACTAAAAACGATGTCCCACATGGATGTTCATCGGTGGTGCCCCTAGCGGTACCTCCATACAACTCGCCTGAGACGGCCGTGTGGTCCCTATATTATACCACACGGTAGCCTATGTTTTCGTCGCCCTGTTTATCTTTTTCCGCTGAGTATGATTAACATGATCTTTCTATAGCTTTCACACGGATAAATGCGCCATCATGCGCCACTGGAAGTGCGTCACTTAAGTAGACACAAGCTAACTGCCCCAAGGCCACTAAGGTTTATACGCGCACATCCTGTATATCATTCTCTTACCGCGCGGCAAAAATATATCGGCATCACATATTAGGGCATAAATGAGCATAGGTGGGGAGTAACGCGTTACAAGGTAGTGCGTTACAAGGTAGTGCGTTACCGGTAACGCGTTATATTCGAGTAGTGAAATATGGTAACGCATTACATTTGGGAGAAAAGTAATGAGTAACGTAACGTCATTACATTTTTGACAACTAACGCGTAACGGCGTTATGCGTTACTGCGTGTTCGGGAACTTGAAAGCTTGAGCGAGGACCGTGCCTGCAGAATTTGGGAAAGTCCCCGATTTTTTCTATTCATCTTCAACAATGACAAGAAGGTCACATCGACACCCACGAAGAACGCAAAAGAAGGGTTGTTGACCTACCCTGGTTTAGGTGTCACCTTTGTTTACCACCTCTGTTTTTCACTCCCTGTGGTATTTTTCGGATGAATGGGGCAAAAGCGGCAGAAAAATAGCCTCTACCCTCTGAACAAGTAACAAAGTACCAACGAATTGGCTGTTTGGATTTGTACTGTATGAGATAAAAGGTCACCGTCTCTATCAACTTTGACAAGGAGCACTCACTGGTCATTAGGCGTCCTCTCAGCCCAACCGGCGAAGCTCACCGATGAAAATTTTGAACATCAACTACTTCTGCGTTGCAGTAAATCGTACATGTAAGTTGTGTACATGCGTGACCCTTGTTTGTGCCCAACATTGCTTGTATTGATTTGCGGAATGCACTTATGTGACTCAACCAAAAATTGTACATATTATATGGACAACTGGTGAAGTAATGCAAAAATAACGGCATTACTTATCAGAAGTAACGGCGTTAGTAACGCGTTACCTACTACCGCAGCAGTAACGAATAACGTAACGCGTTACTTTTCGAAAAAGTAGTGAGTAACGGTAGCGCACTACAAAATAAAAATAACTTCCCCACCTATGTAAATGAGTGCCTTCGCCAGCGGACCCCAAGAATTCGGTTGTTCTCGGGTGATATTCCTTTAAGCATAGAAGCACAAGTGAGCGCTTGCCCTAATTGTTTACCCCTGTTCAACAGGGAGAATGCTTCCTGCATGTGCCTGTTTAGTCAGGGCGCGAAACCGTAGAAGGTGGTCTCATTGAAAGCCCTTCCGACAATATTGGCCGGAGACCTGTGAAATTGCTCCACTAGAGGTCGCATCGTGTCTCGAGAAATTTAAGACTAGTCTCGTGCTTGTGTACACCATTTGAATAAACCCGCTAGATGAACGAGGCAGAGGTTCGAGCTCACTAGTACACACTAGTACTGCTCTTCTGTTGTCTTCTGTCTCCTCCGTCGCTGTCCCTTGGCGCTTCACTTGTAGCAGCTAGACGAACGCTGTCCCTGTCCGTCCACGTCTTGCGCACGTTCCTTTATGTGAAGCACAAGAACAGAAACTATACTGTATTGAGAGAAGAGCAAAAGCGTTGCCATAAACGTTCCTCTAGTTGGAGATGCCTAACAAATTCAGGCTGTCTGGCTGGTGAGTTTGAGACACACAGTGTACCATGTGGCATCACACCCGAATGTGTGCAAAGCTGATCCCTCTTTTTTTTTTTTTTTGCTCTTCTTTCTTTTTTCGCTGATGCGTGATCTACAACGACGGAACAACGAGGGAAAAAAACAGCGACGAGTGCAGGTAAAACCACAGCGGCCGCGCGACGCATCTCTCCTGCCCAGCTTTACAACATTCTCTTTTCGTGTAAAGAGCGCATACCGGTGACCGAGGAAGACGAAGGATATTTCCTGACACATACGAGGCCCCAGGTACTAATAATAATTGGGTGTTTACGTCGCGAGACAACTGAGATCATGAGCGACCCCGGGTACGTGACGCAAGCAAATAACACAAAACAGATATGAATGCGTTGGAACTATTTATGTGATTCATATGCCCGCAACAGACACGGCTGGGGTTTGTTTGGCTGCTGGCAGCTTTTAGGTGCGATTCGTTTTCAATTGGCAGGGCAATATATTTTCCTGGCTCCGAGCTGCGTGAACACAAAGTGCAGGCTTCGAGAACTTTCCCCATCCGTTTTACGCAGCCCGTACTACGCGGCCTTCGTTAATTTCCGTCTCTCTTTCCCCTCACCATCGCATAAGGCGTTCCCACAGGGATTTCGGCTTACGCGAACTTGGCTTGACCATCTGTCTAAAGCTGTCATACTGGCACTCTTTCTTCGTTTTTAAATATTGTTTTCTTGATCGCAAGTGTCTTCGCTTACAAATAGAGTTTATTAACTGACGTCATTCAGCGCTCTCTAGAAGGCACTGCCCTCGAAAAGGCCACCGCGATTATGTGGGTTCCTCCAAGTTTGGTTCGGTTTTCATGCACTGGCACACGGTGTTTAGCAGTGATGGCCAGTAGTTAACTACATGTAGTTAAGCTACTAGTTAAACTACCTGGTTGTAGTTAAAAAGTAGTTATCAACTACTGGCAGAAATGTAGTGGCAATTACTAGTTAAACTACTATTTTAAGTAGTTAACTACAGTAGTTAGGTTACTGACTTTTACCTTGAGCTACTTGTTTGATGAGAACGGCGGTGCAGAGCAATTGTGTCGTGCATGTGTACTAAATCTTCACTCTTAATGCTTGTCTAGTGAAGCCTTATTTGATTTGCTGTGAAATAATTCTGCAACTTAGTTTATCGAGTAGGCACAGAAAGAATCCCGCCGCAAGCTTTGTATTTGACGATCGTAGCAGTGGCTTGAGCCAAAGTTTGTTATTGCTTCTGATTCATATTTAGGTGACAAGAACACTACAAGGGATCGGTGTTGGTGGACAACGTTAAGTAGTTATAGATGTAGTTAAACTACATTGCAGTAGTTAAAAAGTAGTTTTAACTACTCCCCTGAAAAGTAGTTGAACTACCAGTTAAACTACTCAATCACAAAGTAGTTAGTAGTTATAGTTAAACTACTGTAGAAGTAGTTAGTGGCCATCACTGGTGTTTAGAAGGTTCATAACGTTCAAAACATGGATTGTGGTGGTAATATTGGCCACCCGGTACACTTACTTTGAAACACCTGATGTACACTGAATGCGATGTGGGTGAAGGTCCGGAGAGTGAAAACCTTTGGACCTACGTTACGACGGCAAATGTGGTAGCGACGGTGGAGTCTCCTGTGGATGACATGCTCCAAAACGCTTTTATTTCGGGAGCCCTTCATTTTCGCAAATTTCGCGGAATCGAGAAAGGAGGAGCGCGAGCAGCTCACGAAATTTAGTAGCTGCGAACAAATCCTATATTCCTGGATTCTTTAAAAATTAAATTAAGGATTCTTCCTGGATTCTTGAAAATTAAATAAAGGGTTTCGAACCCTACAGTAGCCAAGGATTGCATCTCCAAGGCCTTGCGTCGCCGGTTTCTATACCGTGTCCTAAGATATCGGGCATACCAGGCTTCTCCGGAAGCATCCTGGAAAAGGGTGGCGATGCGTGTTCATGCATTTCTTGTTGCTCCGAGGTACCTGGAAATGCTGTCAGAACCTCGACTAAGGCAACACCTACAACACAACTACACGTGTTTTGTATTCTGTTCCGTGATGCCTCTTCACAGGACAGTGATTGCCCAGCGCTGCCAAGGATTCCAGCTGCATGCTGCAACGGATCATCGTTGTTGCCAGCGGGTCCCTGGTCTCGCCTTGGGCGGACGTCCTGGGTTTCCCACACCAGTCCGCCGTCGATCCGTATCAGTGGTTGTCCACTCCATGAATTAGCATATGAGGTCCTACTGTACGCAAGCCGGAAAGTCACCGCGGCTGGAAAGTCCACGAAGAATCCCATCGGATGGTAAAGTCGCGTCCCAGGATCATTGCTCCTGTTAGTCCAGGAGGGTAAACAAAGCCTTGAATAACCCGTCGTTCAGCGACGGTCAAGGTAATGTGTGCAGCACCACCAGTAGGTACGACCACATCACGGGCGAACTCTTGGTAAGTCCTGCTCTTTCGTACCGAGATCTTCCGTTACAGTCACGAACAGTGCATGGTGTCACCGATCAGGAAACAGCTGTTCCGGTGTCCAACTGCATCGTCTTTGCCCAGAACGCGCACAACACTAAAGGGTACACTGTTGCAGATGTCATCTTGCGATTGGCGTGCAAGTGGGGCCGAAACTCTCTGGGTTACTGTATATTATACATGGTAGCTAGAAGTATCTTGCCTCTTGTGTATGTTCGCTCCGGCCGGCGATGAGATAGCGTAGTTTACGATTACCACTTTCGCCGTTCCAAGTTTCCACGATGCGTTTGTCCGGGGGATGGCTGGAGTACGGTGCGGGCAGGATGTGTCCGCGCTCCCCGTATCCGTAATAACGTATTCTCTCAAACATTTCGTCCATTCGAGCGCGGCGGGGTTGTTCCTTCAGGTTGATCTCCAATCGCTTCGGTGGTTCGGCATTGCACGATTCCCATTATCGGTCGCTTCAATTATGTTCAGCAAGTCTCGCCGATTCGTTTGCCCCTACGGAAAATGGTCTAATGCGCTGTACGAACGACCTGCTGACAACTCCGCTACTCAGTCCTGCAGGCCAGCGGAGCTACAGGTCCGACACCTTTACCGGTCTACGCCATGCGCAAATAGGCACAGGAGTTCCACCGGTCCATGTGGTGGGTGGTACCGCAATTCCGCCAAAAGGGTGCTTATATGGTCCGGACGCTCTGGGCTTCCTTGGTTAAATCAGACAGGGAATAAAAACTTCCACCACGTAAGTATGGCTTGAAGCGAGGCTGACACTGGCGGCTAAGCTCGTGCCACCTTGTCCTTTTCGTCAGCGAGGAAGTCCGCTCTCCACGACAACTCCTGCATTGCTCGAGTGTATTCTAAAAGAACCTCCTCACCATGATGCTTTCGAGCAGTAAGCTAATCGCGCTAACGCATTACATAGTCTGGGTGGAGGAGCTCTTCTCGAAGCAGTTGCTTGAATACGCTCATAGAAACACAGGTGCACCTGCACTATACCTGACCATACATGCACCATACCTGACCACCAGACTTGCACCATAATGCAGCTGCACTTACCAGTGCTGCATGAAGTACTCGACGCAAGATGACGTCTTCGGTTACCCCAACGACCGTCTGCTAGGCATCCACGTCGTCGAGTAAATCTTCCGCTGACTTGGTATCGCTTTTTCCTGAAAATGTCGGTACCCACAAATTCAGGCACAGCAATGTGTCCGGGGATGGCTGGGCGGCGGGTGTGCTGCGACAAAGCTGGTGCGTCGGTACCTATAGAGGAATGCCATCTGCCGAAGCGAGTCCTCAGCCAGAGCCTCAGGTTCGTCCTCGTCAGTGCCACGTTCAGGCGTCTTCTTGGAGGCATCACCGTCATAAGTGTCTGCGCTACCCAAACGCTGTCTGCGGGAGAGCGAAAAACAAAACATGGGGAAGCAAACAGACAAACGCAAAATCCCTACAACTATATGCTGTGCTGTCTGGGGAAGGGGCGTGACTTGTAGAAACCATCACTGTTGGGCTCCAGTTTTGTGGAAATTACGACCCAGAAACCGCGGGTGGTTCGAACTACGACCCGCCGACAACAACCCTAACCCCGATGAACACACCCCGCTGGTCAACTAACAACAGAGAATAAGTTTATTTGCTTACATGCAGGTAGAGGGAATCCGCACGTTTTCCTGTACGTTACTGCGCTCCGCACTCTATGCTTTCCCAAAGCCAAAAACAATAAAGCCTCCAGCCGCGGTGACGTCGAGGGCGTGACCAACTCCACACAAGAGCGTGATCCGGTTTCTTATCAGCAGTTGCACCACGGAACGGTCACAGAACTTTGAAAGCTATATTATAACTTGTCCAGACTGAACCAAATCAAGACTTACACACTGACAGTACAGGCAGTCAACTGTGCTCCAAATGTATCAGCACAGATCACATCGATAAATTTTACGTGCCTGTCTTCTTATTACAACAAGTCGACACGGACTGCAAGAATGTCTCTTTGTGAAAGTGTTAAAATCTACCTGCCCCAAAACCCAAAATAAAACGTGACTAGGGAGAACGACTCAAAAAGTAGTGCACAAACTGTGTATACATATTTCTGCTGCTTCATTCATGAGAAGAGATATGTGTCAATGTATGTACGTATTCGAATCGTCTAATGCAACATTCCGCTCTCCGCACCAACACCTTCCTGCGATCCGAGCACTGTGGCGTCAATAATGGCAATAGTTGTCTCGCTATGTAAAGCCACGAATTTTATATGAACTAAGCCTGCCTAAATACGAGCCAAAACCAAAGCTAAACATGTAATGTAAACATATCAGCTAAACATACCTAAAGCTATCAGCTAAATTTCAGCACACAACAAAGAGCACCATGTTAGCAAAATTAATCGACAGACCGAGCACTATGACGTCAATAATGACAATAGTTGTCTCGCTACGTAAAGCCACGAATTTTATATGAACTAAATCTGCCTCAATATGAGCCAAAAGCAAAGCTAAACAAGCAATGTAAACATATCAGCTAAGCACAGCTAAAGTCATTAGCTAAATTTCAGCACACAGCAGAGAGCCCCAGGTGAGCGAAATGAATCTACAGAGCGAGCACTATGGCGTCAATAATGACAATAGTTGTCTCGCTACGTAAAGCCACGAATTTTATATGAACTAAACCTGCCTAAATATGAGCCAAAAGCAAAGCTAAACAAGCAATGTAAACATATCAGCTAAGCACAGCTAAAGTCATCAGCTAAATTTCAGCACACAGCAGAGAGGCCCAGTTGAGCGAAATGAATCTACAGAGCGAGCACTATGGCGTCAATAATGCAATAGTTGTCTCGCTACGTAAAGCCACGAATTTTAAATGAACTAAACCTGCCTAAATATGAGCCAAAAGCAAAGCTAAACATGCAATGTAAACATATCAGCTAAGCACAGCTAAAGTCATCAGCTAAATTTCAGCACACAGCAGAGAGCCCCAGGTGAGCGAAATGAATCTACAGAGCGAGCACTATGGCGTCAATAATGACAATAGTTGTCTCGCTACGTAAAGCCACGAATTTTATATGAACTAAACCTGCCTAAATATGAGCCAAAAGCACAGCTAAAAAAGCAATGTCAACATATCAGCTAAGCACAGCTAAAGTCATCAGCTAAATTTCAGCACACAGCAGAGAGCCCCAGTTGAGCGAAATGAATCTACAGAGCGAGCACTATGGCGTCAATAATGACAATAGTTGTCTCTCTACGTAAAGCCACGAATTTTATATGAACTAAACCTGCCTAAATATGAGCCAAAAGCAAAGCTAAACAAGCAATGTAAACATATCAGCTAAGCACAGCTAAAGTCATCAGCTAAATTTCAGCACACAGCAGAGAGCCCCAGGTGAGCGAAATGAATCTACAGAGCGAGCACTATGGCGTCAATAATGACAATAGTTGTCTCGCTACGTAAAGCCACGAATTTTATATCAACTAAACCTGCCTAAATATGAGCCAAAAGCAAAGCTAAACGAGCAATGTAAACATATCAGCTAAGCACAGCTAAAGTCATCAGCTAAATTTCAGCACACAGCAGAGAGCCCCAGGTGAGCGAAATGAATCTACAGAGCGAGCACTATGGCGTCGATAATGACAATAGTTGTCCCGCTACGTAAAGCCACGAATTTTATATGAACTAAACCTGCCTAAATATGAGCCAAAAGCAAAGCTAAACGAGCAATGTAAACATATCAGCTAAGCACAGCTAAAGTCATCAGCTAAATTTCAGCACACAGCAGAGAGCCCCAGGTGAGCGAGATGAATCTACAGAGCGAGCACTATGGCGTCAATAATGACAATAGTTGTCTCGCTACGTAAAGCCACGAATTTTATATGAACTAAACCTGCCTAAATATGAGCCAAAAGCAAAGCTAAACAAGCAATGTAAACATATCAGCTAAGCACAGCTAAAGTCATCAGCTAAATTTCAGCACACAGCAGAGAGCCCCAGGTGAGCGAAATGAATCTACAGAGCGAGCACTATGGCGTCAATAATGACAATAGTTGTCCCGCTACGTAAAGCCACGAATTTTATATGAACTAAACCTGCCTAAATATGAGCCAAAAGCAAAGCTAAACGAGCAATGTAAACATATCAGCTAAGCACAGCTAAAGTCATCAGCTAAATTTCAGCACACAGCAGAGAGCCCCAGGTGAGCGAAATGAATCTACAGAGCGAGCACTATGGCGTCAATAATGACAATAGTTGTCCCGCTACGTAAAGCCACGAATTTTATATGAACTAAACCTGCCTAAATATGAGCCAAAAGCAAAGCTAAACAAGCAATGTAAACATATCAGCTAAGCACAGCTAAAGTCATCAGCTAAATTTCAGCACACAGCAGAGAGCCCCAGGCGAGCGAAATGAATCTACAGAGCGAGCACTATGGCGTCAATAATGACAATAGTTGTCTCGCTACGTAAAGCCACGAATTTTATATGAACTAAACCTGCCTGAATATG
This sequence comes from Ornithodoros turicata, assembly GCF_037126465.1. Taxonomy (NCBI): domain Eukaryota; kingdom Metazoa; phylum Arthropoda; class Arachnida; order Ixodida; family Argasidae; genus Ornithodoros; species Ornithodoros turicata. The sequence continues at coordinate 231,015,319 of NC_088201.1, forward strand.
AGCCAAAAGCAAAGCTAAACAAGCAATGTAAACATATCAGCTAAGCACAGCTAAAGTCATCAGCTAAATTTCAGCACACAGCAGAGAGCCCCAGGTGAGCGAGATGAATCTACAGAGCGAGCACTATGGCGTCAATAATGACAATAGTTGTCTCGCTACGTAAAGCCACGAATTTTATATGAACTAAACCTGCCTAAATATGAGCCAAAAGCAAAGCTAAACAAGCAATGTAAACATATCAGCTAAGCACAGCTAAAGTCATCAGCTAAATTTCAGCACACAGCAGAGAGCCCCAGGTGAGCGAAATGAATCTACAGAGCGAGCACTATGGCGTCAATAATGACAATAGTTGTCCCGCTACGTAAAGCCACGAATTTTATATGAACTAAACCTGCCTAAATATGAGCCAAAAGCAAAGCTAAACGAGCAATGTAAACATATCAGCTAAGCACAGCTAAAGTCATCAGCTAAATTTCAGCACACAGCAGAGAGCCCCAGGTGAGCGAAATGAATCTACAGAGCGAGCACTATGGCGTCAATAATGACAATAGTTGTCCCGCTACGTAAAGCCACGAATTTTATATGAACTAAACCTGCCTAAGTATGAGCCAAAAGCAAAGCTAAACAAGCAATGTAAACATATCAGCTAAGCACAGCTAAAGTCATCAGCTAAATTTCAGCACACAGCAGAGAGCCCCAGGTGAGCGAAATGAATCTACAGAGCGAGCACTATGGCGTCAATAATGACAATAGTTGTCTCGCTACGTAAAGCCACGAATTTTATATGAACTAAACCTGCCTAATATGAGCCAAAAGCAAAGCTAAACAAGCAATGTAAACATATCAGCTAAGCACAGCTAAAGTCATCAGCTAAATTTCAGCACACAGCAGAGAGCCCCAGTTGAGCGAAATGAATCTACAGAGCGAGCACTATGGCGTCAATAATGACAATAGTTGTCTCGCTACGTAAAGTCACGAATTTTATATGAACTAAACCTGCCTAAATATGAGCCAAAAGCAAAGCTAAACAAGCAATGTAAACATATCAGCTAAGCACAGCTAAAGTCATCAGCTAAATTTCAGCACACAGCAGAGAGCCCAAGGTGAGCGAAATGAATCTACAGAGCGAGCACTATGGCGTCAATAATGACAATAGTTGTCTCGCTACGTAAAGCCACGAATTTTATATGAACTAAATCTGCCTAAATATGAGCCAAAAGCAAAGCTAAACAAGCAATGTAAACATATCAGCTAAGCACAGCTAAAGTCATCAGCTAAATTTCAGCACACAGCAGAGAGCCCCAGGTGAGCGAAATGAATCTACAGAGCGAGCACTATGGCGTCAATAATGACAATAGTTGTCCCGCTACGTAAAGCCACGAATTTTATATGAACTAAACCTGCCTAAATATGAGCCAAAAGCAAAGCTAAACGAGCAATGTAAACATATCAGCTAAGCACAGCTAAAGTCATCAGCTAAATTTCAGCACACAGCAGAGAGCCCCAGGTGAGCGAAATGAATCTACAGAGCGAGCACTATGGCGTCAATAATGACAATAGTTGTCCCGCTACGTAAAGCCACGAATTTTATATGAACTAAACCTGCCTAAATATGAGCCAAAAGCAAAGCTAAACAAGCAATGTAAACATATCAGCTAAGCACAGCTAAAGTCATCAGCTAAATTTCAGCACACAGCAGAGAGCCCCAGGTGAGCGAGATGAATCTACAGAGCGAGCACTATGGCGTCAATAATGACAATAGTTGTCTCGCTACGTAAAGCCACGAATTTTATATGAACTAAACCTGCCTAAATATGAGCCAAAAGCAAAGCTAAACAAGCAATGTAAACATATCAGCTAAGCACAGCTAAAGTCATCAGCTAAATTTCAGCACACAGCAGAGAGCCCCAGTTGAGCGAAATGAATCTACAGAGCGAGCACTATGGCGTCAATAATGACAATAGTTGTCCCGCTACGTAAAGCCACGAATTTTATATGAACTAAACCTGCCTAAATATGAGCCAAAAGCAAAGCTAAACAAGCAATGTAAACATATCAGCTAAGCACAGCTAAAGTCATCAGCTAAATTTCAGCACACAGCAGAGAGCCCCAGGTGAGCGAAATGAATCTACAGAGCGAGCACTATGGCGTCAATAATGACAATAGTTGTCTCGCTACGTAAAGCCACGAATTTTATATGAACTAAACCTGCCTGAATATGAGCCAAAAGCAAAGCTAAACAAGCAATGTAAACATATCAGCTAAGCACAGCTAAAGTCATCAGCTAAATTTCAGCACACAGCAGAGAGCCCCAGGTGAGCGAGATGAATCTACAGAGCGAGCACTATGGCGTCAATAATGACAATAGTTGTCTCGCTACGTAAAGCCACGAATTTTATATGAACTAAACCTGCCTAAATATGAGCCAAAAGCAAAGCTAAACAAGCAATGTAAACATATCAGCTAAGCACAGCTAAAGTCATCAGCTAAATTTCAGCACACAGCAGAGAGCCCCAGTTGAGCGAAATGAATCTACAGAGCGAGCACTATGGCGTCAATAATGACAATAGTTGTCTCGCTACGTAAAGTCACGAATTTTATATGAACTAAACCTGCCTAAATATTAGCCAAAAGCAAAGCTAAACAAGCAATGTAAACATATCAGCTACGCACAGCTAAAGTCATCAGCTAAATTTCAGCACACAGCAGAGAGCCCCAGGTGAGCGAAATGAATCTACAGAGCAAGCACTATGGCGTTAATAATGACAATAGTTGTCCCGCTACGTAAAGCCACGAATTTTATATGAACTAAACCTGCCTAAATATGAGCCAAAAGGAAAGCTAAACAAGCAATGTAAACATATCAGCTAAGCACAGCTAAAGTCATCAGCTAAATTTCAGCACACAGCACAGAGCCCAAGGTGAGCGAAATGAATCTACAGAGCGAGCACTATGGCGTCAATAATGACAATAGTTGTCTCGCTACGTAAAGCCACGAATTTTATATGAACTAAACCTGCCTAAATATGAGCCAAAAGCAAAGCTAATCAAGCAATGTAAACATATCAGCTAAGCACAGCTAAAGTCATTAGCTAAATTTCAGCACACAGCAGAGAGCCCCAGGTGAGCGAAATGAATCTACAGAGCAAGCACTATGGCGTCAATAATGACAATAGTTGTCCCGCTACGTAAAGCCACGAATTTTATATGAACTAAACCTGCCTAAATATGAGCCAAAAGCAAAGCTAATCAAGCAATGTAAACATATCAGCTAAGCACAGCTAAAGTCATCAGCTAAATTTCAGCACACAGCAGAGAGCCCCAGGTGAGCGAAATGAATCTACAGAGCGAGCACTATGGCGTCAATAATGACAATAGTTGTCCCGCTACGTAAAGCCACGAATTTTATATGAACTAAACCTGCCTAAATATGAGCCAAAAGCAAAGCTAAACAAGCAATGTAAACATATCAGCTAAGCACAGCTAAAGTCATCAGCTAAATTTCAGCACACAGCAGAGAGCCCCAGGTGAGCGTAATGAATCTACAGAGCGAGCACTATGGCGTCAATAATGACAATAGTTGTCTCGCTACGTAAAGCCACGAATTTTATATGAACTAAACCTGCCTAAATATGAGCCAAAAGCAAAGCTAAACAAGCAATGTAAACATATCAGCTAAGCACAGCTAAAGTCATCAGCTAAATTTCAGCACACAGCAGAGAGCCCCAGGTGAGCGAAATGAATCTACAGAGCGAGCACTATGGCGTCAATAATGACAATAGTTGTCTCGCTACGTAAAGCCACGAATTTTATATGAACTAAACCTGCCTAAATATGAGCCAAAAGCAAAGCTAAACAAGCAATGTAAACATATCAGCTAAGCACAGCTAAAGTCATCAGCTAAATTTCAGCACACAGCAGAGAGCCCCAGGTGAGCGTAATGAATCTACAGAGCGAGCACTATGACGTCAATAATGACGATAGTTGTCTCGATACGTAAAGCCACGGATTTTATATGAACTAAACCTGCCTAAATATGAGCCAAAAGCAAAGCTAAACAAGCAATGTAAACATATCAGCTAAGCACAGCTAAAGTCATCAGCTAAATTTCACTGGGGCTGACGTTTGTTCGCCGTTCGACAGCTTTAAGACCCGACGCCTTTTCCGTTGGCAGGGTCATATATGCTGCTGGTTTGCAGCTGCGGCAACACAAAGTATCGGCTTCGAGAACTTTCTCGTACCCTCTGTTCACGCAGCCTTCACTAACTTCCCTGTCTGTTTCCTCCTCCTCCTCCTCCTTACGATCGGCAGAAGTTTTACCGCAGGTTTTTCGGGTTCCATTTTATATTTTTATGATTATTAGAATTATTATATTATACAATATTATATTTTTTATTTTATATTCCGTATATATTTTTATAAGGTTAACGTTTTGGTTCTCCGCATGGTTTGTTGGACCTGTCTTGTCATGCGAAACGCCGTTATCACAGGTCATAATACGTACAACAGACACCGATCTGATTATATATGGACCTGGTTTTCCTCATGAAAACACTTTGGAGTCTCCTGCAGAGTTGCGTGGCTTAGATATTAGTTACATTTTTTTTTCTCTCCGATGTGTAATCCGATAGAAGTAGTTTCTTGAGAGTGTCGTTGAGATGACTGTACCGTCTCTTTCCCCCATGTAATGTACTCAAGAACCTTAGAGGACTTAGTAAATGAGAATGAAACCTGGCAGGGCAAACGTATCTCATTCAGATTTGAACGCTTGCTCTCAGAACAAGTATTTCAAGATTAGTAGCATGAAATCGAAAGCGCTAGAGGGCGCAGAGCAGGTAGCTTAAAACTGGACGGCATACCACGATAGTTTTACTGACATGCGACTTGAGATGCGACTTGTACACGAACAGCGCAATGTACTTCAACGATGGGACGAACAGAAGACACGGACGGTCACGTGCAAGCATAGGCGCGAGATTAAACACTAAAATATGTACGTGCCCTGTCTGGAAAACGGTGTATATATGGGGTTTGTGCAGATAAGCCGAAGTGGCATTTACACACTTATCTTGTTGCCTACTTACCCTACGAACTTCTGGTGGCGCATTTATGCGTACGGAATCTACAGACAAATTGTGGAAGTCATACTGGGCGTATAAAATGAGCTGAGCGACGAAGACATCGGTTCCCGTGCATTAGACTAGCGTAACATGGCGGCCTCTGCAGAGTTGTGCTTATATGTACCACTAGGGGAGCTATCGGTTCAGAAACTAAAAACGATGTCCCACATGGATGTTCATCGGTAGTGCCCCTAGCGGTACCTCCATACAACTCGCCTGAGACGGCCGTGTTGTCCCTATATTATACCACACGGTAGCCTATGTTTTCGTCGCCCTATTTATTTTTTTTCCGCCGAGTATGATTAACACGATCTTTCTATAGCTTTCACACGGATAAATGCGCCATCATGCGCCACTGGAAGTGCGTCACTTGAGTAGACACAAGCTAACTGCCCCAAGGCCACTAAGGTTTATACGCGCACATCCTGTATATCATTCTCTTAACGCGCGGCAAAAATATATCGGCATCACATTTTAGGGCATAAATGATCGCCTTCGCCAGCGGAGACCAAGAATTCGGTTGTTCTCGGGTGATATTCCTTTACGCATAGAAGCACAAGTGAGCGCTTGCCCTAATTGTTTACCCCTGTTCAACAGGGAGAATGCTACCTGCATGTGCCTGTTTAGTCAGGGCGCGAAACCGTAGAAGGTGGTCTCATTGAAAGGCCTTCCGACAATATTGGCCGGAGACCTGTGGAATTGCTCCACTAGAGGTCGCATCGTGTCTCGGGAAATTTAAGGCTAGTCTCGTGCTTGTGTACACCATTTGAATAAACCCGCTAGATGAACGAGGCAGAGATTCGAGCTCACTAGTACACACTAGTACTGCTCTTGTGTTGTCTTCTGTCTCCTCCGTCGCTGTCCCTTGGCGCTTCACTTGTAGCAGCTAGACGAACGCTGTCCCTGTCCGTCCATGTCTTGCGCACGTTCCTTTATGTGAAGCACAAGAGCAGAAACTATACTGTATTGAGAGAAGAGCAAAAGCGTCGCCATAAACGTTCCTCTAGTTGGAGATGCCTAACAAATTCAGGCTGTCTGGCTGGTGAGTTTGAGACACACAGTGTACCATGTGGCATCACTCCCGAATGTGTGCAAAGCTGATCCCTCTTTTTTTTTTCCGCTGATCCCGCTGATGCGTGATCTACAACGACGGAACAACGAGGAAAAAAACAGCGACGAGTGCAGGTAAAACCACAGCGGCCGCGCGACGCATCTCTCCTGCCCAGCTTTACAACATTCTCTTTTCGTGTAAAGAGCGCATATCGGGGACCGAGGAAGTCGAAGGATATTTCCTGACACATACGGGGCCCCAGGTACTAATAATAATTGGGCGTTTACGTCGCGAGACAACTGAGATCATGAGCGACCCCAGGTACGTGACGCAAGCAAATAACACAAAACAGATACGAATGCGTTGGAACTATTTATGTGATTCATATGCCCGCAACAGACACGGCTGGGGTTTGTTTGGCTGCTGGCAGCTTTTAGGTGCGATTCGTTTTCAATTGGCAGGGCAATATATTTTCCTGGCTCCCAGCTGCGTGAACACAAAGTGCAGGCTTCGAGAACTTTCCCCATCCGTTTTACGCAGCCCGTACTACGCGGCCTTCGTTAATTTCCGTCTCTCTTTCCCCTCACCATCGCATAAGGCGTTCCCACAGGGATTTCGGCTTACGCGAACTTGGCTTGACCATCTGTCTAAAGATGTCATACTGGCACTCTTTCTTCGTTTTTTAAATATTGTTTCCTCGATTGCAAGTGTCTTCGCTTAAAAATAGAGTTGATTAACTGACGTCATTCAGCGCTCTCTAGAAGGCACTGCGCTCGAAAAGGCCACCGCGATTATGTGGGTTCCTCCAAGTTTGGTTCGCTTTTCATGCACTGGCACACGGTGTTTAGAAGGTTCATAACGTTCAAAACATGGAAATTACATGGATTGTAGTGGAAATATTGGTCACCCGGTACACTAACTTTGAAACACCTGATGTACACTGAATGCGATGTGGCTGAAGGTCCGGAGAGTCAAAACCTTTGGACCTACGTTACGACGGCAAATGTGGTAGCGACGGTGGAGTCTCCTGCGGATGACATGCTCCAAAACGCTTTTATTTCGGGAGCCCTTCGTTTACGCAAATTTCGCGGAATCGAGAAAGGAGGAGCGCGAGCAGCTCACGAAATTTAGTAGCTGCGAACGTATCCTTATTGCTGGATTCTTTAAAAATTAAATTAAGGATTCTTATTGGATTCTTGAAAATTAAATAAAGGGTTTCAAACCCTACAGTAGCCAAGGATTGCATCTCCAAGGCCTTGCGTCGCCGGTTTCTATACCGTGTCCTAAGATATCGGGCATACCAGGCTTCTCCGGAAGCATCCTGGAAAAGGGTGGCGATGCGTGTTCATGCATTTCTTTTTGCTCCGAGGTACCTGGAAATGCTGTCAGAACCTCGAGTAAGGCAACACCTACAACACAACTACACGTGTTTTGTATTTTGTTCCGTGATGCCTCTTCACAGGACAGTGATTGCCCAGCGCTGCCAAGGATTCCAGCTGCATGCTGCAACGGATCATCGTTGTTGCCAGCGGGTCCCTGGTCTCGCCTTGGGCGGACGTCCTGGGTTTCCCACACCAGTCCGCCGTCGATCCGTATCAGTGGTTGTCCACTCCATGAATTAGCATAGGAGGTCCTACTGTACGCAAGCCGGAAAGTCACCGCGGCTGGAAAGTCCACGAAGAATCCCATCCGGATGGTAAAGTCGCGTCCCAGGATCATTGCTCCTGTTAGTCCAGGAGGGTAAACAAAGCCTTGAATAACCCGTCGTTCAGCGACGGTCAAGGTAATGTGTACAGCTCCACCAGTAGGTACGACCACGTCACGGGCGAACTCTTGGTAAGTCCTGCTCTTTCGTACCGAGATCTTCCGTTGCGGTCACGAACAGTGCATGGTGTCACCGATCAGGAAACAGCTGTTCCGGTGTCCAACTGCATCGCCTTTGCCCAGAACGCGCACAACACTAAAGGGTACACTGTTGCAGATGTCATCTTGCGATTGGCGTGCAAGTGGGGCCGGAACTCTCTGGGTTACTGTATATTATACATGGTAGCTAGAAGTATCTTGCCTCTTATGTATGTTCGCTCCGGCCGGCGATGAGATAGCGTAGTTTACGATTACCACTTTCGCCGTTCCAAGTTTCCACGATGCGTTTGTCCGGGGGATGGCTGGAGTACGGTGCGGGCAGGATGTGTCCGCGCTCCCCGTATCCGTAATAACGTATTCTCTCAAACATTTCGTCCATTCGAGCGCGGCGGGGTTGTTCCTTCAGGTTGATCTCCAATCGCTTCGGTGGTTCGGCATTGCACGATTCCCATTATCGGTCGCTTCAATTATGTTCAGCAAGTCTCGCCGATTCGTTTGCCCCTACGGAAAATGGTCTAATGCGCTGTAATAACGACCTGCTGACAACTCCGCTACTCAGTCCTGCAGGCCAGCGGAGCTACAGGTCCGACACCTTTACCGGTCTACGCCATGCGCAAATAGGCACAGGAGTTCCACCGGTCCATGTGGTGGGTGGTACCGCAATTCCGCCAAAAGGATGCTTATATGGTCCGGACGCTCTGGGCTTCCTTGGTTAAATCAGACAGGGAATAAAAACTTCCACCACGTAAGTATGGCTTGAAGCGAGGCTGACACTGGCGGCTAAGCTCGTGCCACCTTGTCCTTTTCGTCAGCGAGGAATTCCGCTCTCCAGGACAACTCCTGCATTGCTCGAGTGCATTCTAAAAGAACCTCCTCACCATGATGCTTTCGAGCAGTAAGCTAATCGCGCTAACGCATTACATAGTCTGGGTGGAGGAGCTCTTCTCGAAGCAGTTGCTTGAATACGCTCATAGAAACACAGGTGCACCTGCACTATACCTGACCATACATGCACCATACCTGACCACCAGACTTGCACCATAATGCAGTTGCACTTACCAGTACTCAGACATGTACAAGATACTCAAAAATCTATTTAAGATAAGATAATAAATACTGACGTTAGAATGTAATTAAGATAGAGTATAAATACATGAAAATTAAAGTAATTAAGATAGAGTACGAAATACTTCAAAAAGTGTTTGAAATACAATTAATATACTATTTATCCTTGAATGCAAAAGGTCACCAGTAACTGGTCAATGCGGCAAGTCGCCGCTATGTGACATGAATCACCTAAACCCCGCGTACTACACAAGTCGTTCCTGTGTGATAGGAGTCATCTAAACACAAGTCCCAAAAAGATGACAAAGTGATACCGCATAACTCCATTAAGTATGTGTGACCCAGAACAAAGCAAACTTCTAGCAGGTCCCTGCTCGGCGAGGTCAGAACATGGCGTTACCGCGTCAGGGCACACATAATAGAACCCTCACTCGCCAAGGATTAGTAGACACGGGGCAAGATCTCTAAATGGAGACTTCCAAGAAGGGCCAATGTCCGGTTCAAGTCCGAGGGACTCAGGAAATTTCCACTGAACAAGCAAGATAATGGAAATACGAGACACAGAAAGGTTGAGAGGGAGATCCAAAATATGTAATTAGAGTACTGAGTAGAAAATACCATAAAATGTATTTTAAATAGAGTACAAATACACAAAACAAAAAGTATTGAGTAGAGTACCAAAATACGGCAAATTGTATTTAAAATACAGTATTTTAAATACAGTACTCTAAATACGTACAAGTCTGCCAGTGCTGCATGAAGTACTCGACGCAAGATGACGTCTTCGGTTACCCCAACGACCGTCTGCTAGGCATCCACGTCGTCGAGTAAATCTTCCGCTGACTTGGTATCGCCTTTTCCTGAAAATGTCGGTACCCACAAATTCAGGCACAGCAATGTGCCGGGGATGACTGGGCGGCGGGTGTGCTGAGACAAAGCTGGTGCGTCGGTACCTACAGAGGAATGCCATCTGCCGAGGCGAGTCCTCAGCCAGAGCCTCAGGTTCGTCCTCGTCAGGGCCACGTTCAGGCGTCTTCTTGGAGGCATCACCGTCATAAGTGTCTGCGCTACCGAAACGCTGTCTGCGGGAGAGCGAAAAACAAACATGGGGAAGCAAACAGACAAACGCAAAATCCCTACAACTATATGCTGTGCTGTCTGGGGAAGGGGCGTGACTTGTAGAAACCATCACTGTTGGGCTCCAGTTTTGTGGAAATTACGACCCAGAAACCGCGGGTGGTTCGAACTACGACCCGCCGACAACAACCCTAACCCCGATGAACACACCCCGCTGGTCAACTAACAACAGATAATAAGTTTGTTTGCTTACATGCAGGTACAGGGAATCCGCACGTCTTCCTGTACGTTACTGCGCTCCGCACTCTATGCTTTCCCAAAGCCAAAAACAACAAGCCTCCAGCCGCGGTGACGTCGACGGCGTGACCAACTCCACACAAGAGCGTGATCCGGTTTCTTATCAGCAGTTGCACCACGGAACGGTCACACAACTTTGAAAGCTATATTATAACTTGTCCAGACTGAACCAAATCAAGACTTACACACTGACAGTACAGGCAGTCAACTGTGCTCGAAATTTATCAGCACAGATCACATCGATAAATTTTACGTGCCTGTCTTCTTATTACAACAAGTCGACACGGACTGCAAGAATGTCTCTTTGTGAAAGTGTTAAAATCTAACTGCCCCAAAACCCAAAATAAAACGTGACTAGAGAGAACGACTCAAAAAGTAGTGCACAAACTGTGTATACATATTTCTGCTGCTTCATTCATGAGAAGAGATATGTGTCAATGTATGTACGTATTCGAATCGTCTAATGCAACCTTCCGCTCTCCGCACCAACACCTTCCTGCGATCCGAGCACTGTGGCGTCAATAATGACAATAGATGTCTCGCTATGTAAAGCCACGAATTTTATATGAACTAAATCTGCCTAAATATGAGCCAAAACCAAAGCTAAACATGTAATGTAAACATATCAGCTAAACATAGCTAAAGCTATCAGCTAAATTTCAGCACACAACAAAGAGCACTATGTTAGCAAAATTAATCGACAGACCGAGCACTGTGGCGTCCATCATGACAATAGTTGTCTCGCTACATAAAGGCACACATTTTATATGAACTACACCTTCCTAAATATGAGCCAAAACCAAAGCTAAACATGGAATGTAAACATATGAGCTAAACATAGCTAAAGTCATCAGCTAAATTTCAGTACACAGCAGAGAGCCCCAGGTGAGCGAAATGAATCTACAGAGCGAGCACTATGGCGTCAATAATGACAATAGTTGTCTCGCTACGTAAAGCCACGAATTTTATATGAACTAAGCCTGCCTAAATATGAGCCAAAAGCAAAGCTAAACAAGCAATGTAAACATATCAGCTAAGCACAGCTAAAGTCATCAGCTAAATTTCAGCACACAGCAGAGAGCCCAAGGTGAGCGAAATGAATCTACAGAGCGAGCACTATGGCGTCAATAATGACAATAGTTGTCTCGCTACGTAAAGCCACGAATTTTATATGAACTAAACCTGCCTAAATATGAGCCAAAAGCAAAGCTAAACAAGCAATGTAAACATATCAGCTAAGCACAGCTAAAGTCATCAGCTAAATTTCAGCACACAGCAGAGAGACCCAGGTGAGCGAAATGAATCTACAGAGCGAGCACTATGGCGTCAATAATGACAATAGTTGTCTCGCTATGTAAAGCCACGAATTTTATATGAACTAAACCTGCCTAAGTATGAGCTAAAAGCAAAGCTAAACAAGCAATGTAAACATATCAGCTAAGCACAGCTAAAGTCATCAGCTAAATTTCAGCACACAGCAGAGAGCCCCAGGTGAGCGAAATGAATCCACAGAGCGAGCACTATGGCGTCAATAATGACAATAGTTGTCTCGCTATGTAAAGCCACGAATTTTATATGAACTAAACCTGCCTAAGTATGAGCTAAAAGCAAAGCTAAACAAGCAATGTAAACATATCAGCTAAGCACAGCTAAAGTCATCAGCTAAATTTCAGCACACAGCAGAGAGCCCCAGGTGAGCGAAATGAATCCACAGAGCGAGCACTATGGCGTCAATAATGACAATAGTTGTCTCGCTATGTAAAGCCACGAATTTTATATGAACTAAACCTGCCTAAGTATGAGCTAAAAGCAAAGCTAAACAAGCAATGTAAACATATCAGCTAAGCACAGCTAAAGTCATCAGCTAAATTTCAGCACACAGCAGAGAGCCCCAGGTGAGCGAAATGAATCCACAGAGCGAGCACTATGGCGTCAATAATGACAATAGTTGTCTCGCTATGTAAAGCCACGAATTTTATATGAACTAAACCTGCCTAAGTATGAGCTAAAAGCAAAGCTAAACAAGCAATGTAAACATATCAGCTAAGCACAGCTAAAGTCATCAGCTAAATTTCAGCACACAGCAGAGAGCCCAGTTGAGCGAAATGAATCTACAGAGCGAGCACTATGGCGTCAATAATGACAATAGTTGTCTCGCTACGTAAAGCCACGAATTTTATATGAACTAAACCTGCCTAAATATGAGCCAAAAGCAAAGCTAAACAAGCAAT